>NC_081409.1:675816200-676116200 GCF_030272615.1 Cryptomeria japonica | reverse complement strand
ACGTCGAAATCCGATGTTACATTTAGATATGCAAAGTTAGCTATAACGTCTATTAATATCCTTGCTCGAATAGAGACATAAGTGGTGGTGGTGGGAGGATGGCGATGGTGGTGGTGGGGATGGTGAAAGTGATGGAGGTGGTGGGGCTTTGCTCTCCTTTACCATGAGACATTCACGTGAAGGGCTCGTGAGGGGGGCAGTCCAAAGTGGTAAGAGGACAAGGAAGGAACATAAATATTTAAGGGCACACCATGGAGGCCACTTTTAGTTGGTTGCTTGGCCTGCAAACAAAGTCAATCCCGATAATGATTGGTGATCATTCTTTGTCACGGGCCATCCCTTTTTTAATGCGTTTTCAGCTTCCTGTTTCCTCAATCACCGCCACACCTCGTTTTGCTCATATGCTTTGTCTCACATCTTTGCTTGCCATGTGGACACTTAAGATTTTTGGGATTCTCCTCCACGTGGGTCATGGCAAGACCAGACCTAACTGCTTTCTTTTTTATTTTTAAACTATTTAACTTAGTTTTTAAGTCATTCTTAACTCAAATGTTACCAATCTGATATTTTGTTTTTTTTAACTATTAAACTACTGTCATGTAAAGTAATATTATTATAAAGTAATGATAAGGAATACATAATGAAGTCTAAATCATATTTTATTTGTGACACGTGTTTCTAATAATTTGATAATTAGACTTTTGGGTTTGTGCTTCTTGAAGTTCTCTAGTAGTCGAATTCGCCTGTTTTGTTTATATTTTTTTAATGACATTGAAATTTTGTTATTTTATTTTGGGAAAGTTAATTAAAAGAATATTTGATAATTAGACTTTAGGTTTGTTGATTCATTTGGTTTGTTTATTTTTTAAATTATTAAATATTTCATTTAAAAGTGTCATTTAACGGGGCTTCTTAAAAATAAGGGCAATTTTTTTATGCATGGGGTCACTAGCTCCACAAATTGTTGCACAAAAAGTGGAGCAGCAACTGCTAGCCAAAATAAGCGAAGTAGCTGCATGGGGACCTGCCCAAGGGGAGAAATATTTTTAGGTTAAAATTATGTGAAAGTTTTTTTATTTAAATAATATAATTATAAGAAGAGTGTTTATTCTAATTATATTAGATTTTTGCAATCTATTATACTAATATATATGTTATTTTTGGTATTGCTTTTAATGACATTAGATTTCCACAATCTATTACACTAATAGATTTACTATTTTTATTTACTAAAGAGTTGTTTTAATTCTCTATTAATCTTAAATAACTTTAGGACTAATGTTTCTAACATCTTTTAGATAGATGTATTTAAGGTTTATGTACTAGTTTTCTCTATATTTATTATATTTTATTTTATTGTTAAAGTAGAATAATATCACATGTATATGAAACATAGTTGTTTATTTAGTAAGTACATAAAATCTACTTACTTATATTATGTACTAACATATATTTTAATTATCAAGAAAATTACTTACAATTTTATTTAATATACTCAAATAAATAGTATATGTTCTATTTTTCTTAGTTTTGAAATATTTAGATTTCAAATGAATTTTTTATATACTTATTTTAAAATAATTCAAATAAATAATTTTATAGAATTATTAAAATGAGTCATATATTTTATTTGTCTTATATTTGTATTATTTTGCATGTCACCTCTTCATACCATTACAATCTACCTCTTACTACTATTTAATATAATAATACATAAAATTAAACAAATAATTAACAATTTAACAACAAAAAAATACATCAATATTAAGCATTCACCTAAAATACACCTATCAAAAAAAAATTTAAATAGATCTATATTAAATTTTAAACTAAATTATACCATCTTTATTAAAAATAAATGTATTCTAAATGTAAACTAAATACTATCTTTTTCTAAATACGTTTGTATTAAATTTCTTCACGTGTCAATATGAAACATTCAACTAAAATACACCTATCAATCTATCAATATTTAGTTTAGATTTTATTATAGATTTATTTAAAAAAATAATATTGTAGACTTGCAAAAAATTCTAGTTTTTCTTCTCTCTATACTCAAATTTAGTTATCATAATGACAATTTTGATAAGGGTGACTCAATGGATGATGTAAATTAGTGTTCCAATATAATGGCATCTAAATCCCCTACATGCAATGGATCCAATCTTTCTTATTCCCATATGGTGTTGGCACTCTTGAACAATTTCATCTTGTGTCTCACTCCTTTAAGGATACCCCTATGATTCCAAGCTCCCAATCAAAGATTGAAGACTAGAATTGTAGTGGGGTTGTGGGGAAAATGACAACATTTTCTCTCACTAATTTGAATTCTTCATGGATGTGACTAATGCCAAAGCATGCCCCAATGATAAAAGTCCTAAAGGAATGACAACTCACTTTAGCCCTTATGGTTTGTACATTATTGGTGTTAAAATATCATTGATGGGATATTAAAAAATACTCATTTTTTTATCAATACAAGGAGGCTCATAAAATATAAACAAAGTATCATCCCTTGGTCCTAAGTGAAAACATATACATTGTCAATATTGGTGATATCTCTTGGAAGGATGATAATTTTCTCAATAAAAAGTTTGCTAATCTTTTACTTACATAAATTTTCATCAAATCTAGTAGAGTTGAATCAACGAATAATAAATATTGGCAACTTCTTAAGGTAACAAAACCTACATCACCCCTTGTGGTAAAGGCTTATTTCATGTGACGCGTGAAATTACTATAAATAATTTTGTGTTCCTATAGAGAGTTTTTTTTGCTACTTTATTTGGGTGAGACTTCCAAACATACCATCACACTTTTGGGTTTTCTCTCATCTCTACTCAATTTTATTTGAAAACTTATCTCAAGAGTGACATCTTCTAAAGTTCAACCCTCCTTCATACTTAGTTACTCCTTCATATTTACACAATTTGGGCAAAAATGGATCTTAAAACTCTACATATTGAAATAAAATAAAACGAAATGGTGGAATATGAAGGCATTGCATTTAGGTGTAGACAATGTTATGATACAAGAAACAATGTAATAGGTTTCTCAACATTATATCTTGTCGTAAACAAATTTAATCCCTTAAAGAAAGCATCTTGTTGTAAAGGGATTGATCTCAATAAATATCACATTTCTTTAGTATAATGGAGGGAGTTGCGGATGGTGCCACAATAATATCTAATATGCCTAGTGCCCTGACGTCTAGTTGTACAATTGTTAAAGATGTTGAGGCTACAAAGTATAATGAACCCTCATAGTCATCTTCAAAGGAGATGTCCCATATTGCCAAAGATCTAAAATTGAGGGCCTTCATATGAGAAACATAAGTCATTGGATTTCTAGTAAGTGGAAAAGAAAAGGAGTTATTTAAAGAGGGAAATGGTGAGCGTTTGGTGACCTTAGGATCCCATTATTAGATGGGAATGAAGATACCATAGGAAAAATGGTTTTGGACTTAACTTGATTTTCTTGTTAAAATTTCTCCTTGTTTGGGATGGGTTGAAATTTATATTGTTAATCTTATGTAGTCATATTTACAAGTTTGTTGCACAAACCTTTTCTTTTCTTTTTTACAATAATTTATTCAATGGATGTGGTCCCCATGGTCATGTTTCATCCATAAGAAAAAATAGTGTGGTTTTTTTTTTTATATTATATGTTTCAAATTAATTCACTAATAAGAAAATAAATTATTATTATTATTTTCTTCATGTTTTTCTTTACTTATTTGATTGCAAAATTGACCTTTATGTCTTCATTTTTGAATCTTTCTTAAGAATCTAAATCTAGGAACTTGGTGTATATTTTTATGCTAGATTCCTTAGAGAAATCATCAATGTTAGAAAATGACAAGTTGTCAAGTTGTCAGATGACTACCTCAAAATCTTTAATTATTCAATTTGATATTTTAGTCTGTTTTCATGACTTAGAAATTAAATTTTGTGCATGTAGATAAAAACCCTATACATAAAAATGATATGTTATAGAAAATGATGACTCAAATTTACTCACCATGATCTTTGCAAAGGGATGTAAAACAAATTGTTTAAGGTTTTGTTGGACTAGTCTTATTCTCCTTTGGTCAAACTTTTATTAACAATTTAAAATTCTAATGAAAACTAACAAGAAAACATGTGATCACATCTAAAGTGCTAATGATGTAATATTGATGTTTAATGATGGCCCTTGAGTGAAAATACAAATTGTAATGGTATCTTATGCATGGATATAAAATAATTAAAGTTTGTGGCTATGTGCATGAACATGAGAGAAAAAAATCAGCAAAATTAGCATAAAAATATTTATTTTTATCATGCTCAACACTACATATTTCATCTAAGAATATGTGAAAACACCACTCCATCATCAATCTAATTCTAACATTTCTAAGTATTTTTTTTCTAATACTTGAATACTATAGAATTTTAATCTTTATTTATGTTTACTAATGACTTCACATGCATTATGTGTGTACACACACATAACTATCCATTCAAATTTTTTAAAATGATCATAAATTATGCTTCATATTATATACATTAAAAAATATATATTACTTTTTGTAGTTGTGGTTGCATGCTTACTGATTTATATTTAAGATGTATCCATTTCAATAATTAATAACAATGATTATTAAAAAATTATTTATAAAAATGTAACAAATTATATAATCTTAATGGATTTTTTACCAAAAGGTTTTGAAATATTAAAATTATGAAGAAATCGATGCACACCTGATAATATTTCATGAAAAAGGTAGGATTATCTCTTACAAATATAGTTGTTTGATTTTCTTGAAATTCACTATTTAAAAAATATATATAATTTAGAGACTAGATTCAAAATGTCTTGATTCTTATTCTTAAACTATCTTTGAATTTTGAGTGTAGACATCTCAAACTATTTATCAAAATTTATGTTTAAATATTTCAAGAAAATGTGATCCCCGATTTTCATACATATTTACTATTAACCTTAAAACAACACATTAACACATAAGCATCCAAACCCCAAGAGAAACCCTTAAAGGACTCCTCCTCATCCCATGACACTAGGAATTCCATCCCCTATGGTAATGCGGCCTCGTTTCATTCCACCTCGGCCCCTCATTCTATGAGCTCCACCCATGTGTCTGAGAGCCCTAAAAATTCCATGAGCCCGGATGCTAGTCCCAAATCTCGGGCAAACTCTTTGTCCCCTACGCTCAGGTTTGAAAAGATGGTGGTGGTGGAGGAAGTGAGCAGCATCAAGGAGGAAGTGGAGGGTAAACTAACAGATTTGAAGAAGAAAGTAGACGACATGATCAAGAACTTGTAGGAAATTGCCAGCATAACGAATGCCATTGAGAATAAGTTGCGTGATGTCTCCAGGTTTGTGTTGAATGTCATGCACAGCTCTGCGACCACTCTCTGTCTTTTGCAGGCAAGCACCCTCAACGGAAAAGGAAAGGAAGATGAGGACTACAAAGACCTCTTCAAATTCCTCACCAAAGAATGGGCAAGGAAGCTCCTCCCATGGCAAAAAGAAGTAACTTTGTTTGCTATGGAATGGTTTTTTGAATGGCTCTAATGGTCTTACGGCTTACAGTTATGGTTACTGGTTAATCCTAGACTTAACTATCTTTTGCCCTGCGTGGCATATTTTAACTAAGACTTTTATATACTTTGTTAATATGCATAGTATGTTTAAATTTTTTGGTAGAGGAAAGTTTAGGAGGCTGTGAATTTGTTGTTTCTCTACTAACAGTTGTTTACCTGTTGTTATCTTGACTGTATCTGAGTCAGCCCCCTAATTTTGGTTGCTTTTAATATCAAAAACACATTAACACATAAATCAACAAATTTCACGTTCAAATCAATACATAATAACTAATAGAAAAAAAATTGTCAATAAACTAAATTTAATAAAATTCATAAGTCATTTTCCTAAATATATAGCCTATGTATATTTTTAACTAAAATAATAAATGAATAAACTAAACACTAAATTAATCCCTTAAAATATATAAAAAAAATTGAGTTAAATTCATATGATAATTTTTTTTAAGTAAATATAAGCTTTGCTTCATTTACAAGCATAGAAGATGCGTTCACACCATTTCAAGTAAAATAATTTAGTTTTGTCTTACAAATGGACGCATCTATTATTGCTCCAAAACGACAGTACGGATTGACTAATACATGTGTTAGTCGTGCGTTTTACACCATTGATTTTGCAATAAACGGTTGCGATTGACTAACGCGTCGCTATCACGCTATACGCAAGGTCTATTTTGGAGCTAGAATAGTCGTAGCCCTTACAAATAGACGTTTAATTTAGATGCTTTCGCACCGACCAAAAAATCTAGTCTTTTCCTAAAGTTTCGTCGAGGGATGATAAATGAACACGTGGCATGGATGAAATCATTGCCCATTTACGTTCACAATTTGATAGTTTGTCGATTTTTTCAATTTCTATATTTTCTTTTGAAACAATTAGATTATATAGATATATGTATGTTTGTCTTTTTCATAAATAGATTATAATATGATGAATTAATATATCGTTCTTTCCTTAAGATGTCATAATAAAGGATCTTATTTGTCAAAATCATTGAAAGATGAAACTTCATCCACTCATGTCTTTAAAGAATTGAACTTTAAATAAAAAATATTTTCTAATTTTAAAATTTATTTAATTTATTATTTGTATATTTAAATTATAAATATTTATATTTGGAAAATATGTTATATTATATTTTTTTGTATATTATATATTATTTGTTAAAGTAACAATTTAAAGAAATGTTTCGATTTAAAAAATTTATTATAAAAATATATATCAATTTGACACATTTTTTAAAGATGGATATAAAATTATTGAAATATGATTTTTTTAGTTTTTTTTTTTAATTTTTACAATATCATATTATTTTGGATATAAATATATAGATTTGTGATGTTTAAAGGGTGAACTATTGATACTGTCAGGAGGTCACTCATCTCGATACTACTCTAACTCAAATGTGCTTAACTATGGATTTCTCTTCATGATCAATCTCACTTATCTTGCTACTCCTTTTGACAATGAACTTGTATTATTATTCAAGGCGTTGGTTAGAAAATAGATTTTTTATTTTTTCGAGCACTCGTTAGAATAGGATATTTGTACCCAAATATAGGATACTGAATATGAGGACTATGTAGGAGAGATATATGTGGAAATGAGATGAAGATCAAAGGTAAATATGTTATACATAATTCAATATCAAGATGATCAAGAGTATTCAATTTATGAATTTGGTTATAAAAATGATTATGATGAAAAGAGGGAAGCTAAAGCATATCATCAGTAGTAGATACTATCTAACAATAAAGAGGAGCATCTTTATGTCAATAATTTGGACCCTATTATTATAAAACAAACTCTGCAAATGAAATATAAAAGAGGAAGACCAACAAATGAGGAGATTAAAGTGCTCATAGTTGTTGCAGAAGTTAAGAGTAATTACAGTTTGAAAAATAAGGATAGACAAAATTAGGAGAGGTAGAAAAAAAAGGGAGATGGGATAATTGTGGAGAAGAAAATTAGCCAAAAGAAAGAAATGTCATCATCATTAGAATCAAGTGTTGAGGTTTTTAAAGGTAGTAAATCCATGTTTGAATATGAGAAAAAACTCATGAAGCATGTCCATTTTGAAAAAATAATCTCAATTGATTTCGAATTACATCATCTAAAAAATGAACCAAAGAAACACCTCTCATCTTTTAGCCCAATAGAGAAAAAAATACAATTATTTATAATATCAAATTATATATAATGATTAAAAGATTGAAATAACTTTACAAAACATACATACAAAACATGAATTGTATTGTATGTCTTGATTATGAACATGGTTAAACTTATTAAACAACAAAATTTAACAACAATGACAACCTATGTGATCCCCATTGTGAATTCAAAGAGTAAATCCATGCCTTTGTCCAAAAGCATGAAGAATGTAATAAAAAACAAAGAATGAAGAATGAATTCAATAAAAGCAAGGGACATCCAACTTTTCCTTGCTCAAACTAGGATCAACAATCATCCATTTTTGAAATCATTTCACGTATATGACAAAACTTTTGACCAAAAATCAATGTGCACACCATTTCTCATAAAAGTTTTCTTGAATTATTTAACATGTCATAAGTGTTTCTTAGAACTCTAGATATAGAGTAGTCACAAGGTTGTAATAATGTCAAGAAAGTGTCCACTCAAATTAAAATTTAATATCAATGATATGACACATTCAATGTCATTGTAAAATCAAAATAATCTTAGTCTTATGTCACCTCAATGTTAGATTCCTGTCATTACAAAGTTCAATTGGCTATAGCTATTCTGGATCCAAAATGACATGCCTCTATATGATGTCGAAGGCATACCATTCAAGTACGACAAGTCCATGAGAGCAACATTCCTGGAACCCAGAGATGACATGGAGGTATTTGCGGTGGCGATCACATGGATGATGTTGTCAGTTTGCGTTTGATGGAAAAGCTTGCTCGCAGTTAACATTTTCCTGGTCGTTGTCACCGCGATGTGACAGTTACATCAGACGACGCGGTTAACATACCGCCAGCCACGCGGTTTACATTTTTGGTGACCGCCAGTTTTGATTTTATGTTTTTGAATGGCCACGCGGCTTACATTTTTTGGGTAACCTGCTTTATTGCATCCACGAGTCGACTAACATCAACGGTCACGTGTTAAGGGCATAGTTTTCAATTTATTTATTTTTAAATTTTGAATGAAAACTCGATTTTGTGAAAATTGAAAATATATTTCGTACAAGAGTTGCATGCAGAACACAGTGGTGGAGGCGAAACAAATATTCAATCGTGTAAATTCATGTCGATCGTGGCATCACAATGTCCCCAGTTGAATCATTGAGTGAAGGAGTTGCGCTTCAATTGGAGTTGTAGGTATGCATTGTCAAAATATATGTGGCTCTGCAGGGGAGGACAAAAGCTGACTGCATGCACAACGCGAGTTGTCTGGGTATATTGTTATCGCCTATTGACACACAGGTTTTTTCATGTGCAGGAAGGAGGTATCATAGCGCATAGGTGGGTGGTAAGATTCAAGATTATTGTGTAGGGTTATGGCGGCATTGGTAAATTCAAACCCTAATAGATAATGATAGTTTTATGATTCCTTCGTCAACCGTGTGTTTTCGATTGTAATTTTTTATATCATTTTTGTATCACAGAGGTGGTTGTGAGTGTGCCCTCAGGAGGTGTCAAGAGTACAACGAATTGGGTGGAGGCTTAGGTGGTTGTGGTAATTTGAAACCCTAAGACATTCAATAACTTTTTTTATTTCCTGTGTCATTTTGTGTCCTATTTGTGAAAATTAAGCATCATTTTGTAGCATGGTCATGTCAGGATACCAAGGTTCCCTGTTTGTGGTTTGGCGGAGTGAAGAAGATCTACAAGATTTTAAAGGTATGTATATTTCCATAATTATATGTGTTAGTTTTCCATAGTGAGCAGAGATGTTAAAGATGAAATGCTCGTTCTTGTACACGCACATTAAAAGCCAAAAAAAAATAAACCATCGGTGTGTGTGTGTGTGTGTATTGCTTCATATATATATATATATATATATATATATATATATATATATATATAGATATGGATTTGGTAGGCTGCGTATATTTTGGCTCATTGTTGAAGGGCATCCGATTTTTGAAGGCTTGATTGTTGACATCTCATTGTTGAGGGCTGATTTTTGGGATTTTGTTGAAAACCTTCAGGGTTTACATTGTTTGTTTGCAGTTTGGTGTGTGCTAGTATGTGTGTGTGTGTGTGTGTGTGTGTGTGTGTGTGTGTGTGTGTGTGTGTGTGTGTGTGTGTGTGTGTGTGTGTGTGTGTGTGAATATGAAGCAATACACACACACACATATGGCCATATATAGAAAAGGTAATGGAGATGATCCTATGACCCTACAATTCAACAAACATGTCCTCTGCAATACAAAGGAAAACGAGAGAATAAAACATAAATAAAAGAAACTATGAAAATATCATTCTTTGTTTCCATTATTCTCAGGTGCTCATTAGATAAAAAAAAAAGAAAACCTAACCCTAGCGGTCTCTAACCCTAACGTGATGGTATGCATCTATTCTGGCTCCAAAACAGGCAAATATTCGACATAGGCTGAAGCTATTCTGGCTACATATAGAGGCAAACAAGAAACGCAAACAAACAATGCAACCCCTAATGATTTTAAACAAAATCCAAACCAAAACAGGAAAAATATGAGTTATAGAGGTGGATTTCAACATACCCCAAGCCGCAACATGACACTGAAAACTATACTCCCATAAATCCCCCTTCAACAATGAACCAGAATAGATGCAGGCTGCTTCAACAAGGAGCCCTTCAACAATAATATTTTCATTTGTGCATTAGTCTTCCTTTTTCCACATTAGGAAAATTAAAAGGCGTCATGTTTGCTATCATCAAACAAGCAGCATATCAACTCCTAAACAAGAGCTAGTCATGCACAGTCAAGGAATGGTTGCATCAACTAATTAACAACCTGATTTTTCAGGAGTCTGTTTGCATCAAAAGGAAAACCATAACATATAAACAAGGTTAAGACCACGTAAAAGAAGCTCAATTTGAAACACAACATTTTACCTCACTTTCTCTTTCATGTAGCTATTAGGTGCCTGCCACTTGTATTTGCATATATATTTATTCTAAGACATGTATGTTGATGCATGTCATTGGTACGATAGGTCCTTTTTGGAGCCAGAATAGACGTGTCCCATGTATGTCGATTCATTTCATTGGTACAATCTCATTTTGAAGCTAGAATAAACATGTCTGACACAAGTTGGACACACCTAATCTCACTCAAAAACTACAAAATAAACATATATGCAAATATATGTGGGAGGCTATGTATATTGTGGCTCGATAGCAGACCTATTGTACCAATGACATGCATTGACATAAATTTCTGACACATGCATACCATACAAACTTGTCGTGGCACTCAGACCCATGGTATGTGATGTGGAGTTGTTGTCGAGTTCTTGGTTTCACTCCTCAAGGCCCATGCAAAACTATGTGGACATGCTGGAGGATGGTTGCGGCATGCTTCATGGTTACCACCGGTTTATTGTGTATAACACACACATTAAAATATTGCAAATGAAGTTACCACATTCGGACGACATCCCGGCAGGAAGAAGAGGTTGCAGGCTGCAAAACTTGGTACGTTTGTCAGATAAAAGACTAGCACCTAACTCAAGTTACTCTCACAACAGGATGCCTCTATTGTGGCTGCAAAAAACACTATGGGGGGACTAACACCCCATGTTTGTGGAAGGTTTTTAATCGTCGGTTTTGTATTTGATGGATTCTTTTGTCTAACACGATGTTGTTAGTCTATACAATTTGTCTATTTTGGAACCAAAATAGCCACAACCTCTCAGACCATTGTTCATGTATGGTTTGTGATTTGATGCAGCTAACAGCTGTAAAGCCAAATGCTAACACGCAATACAATTTACAATTGGAGTTTGAGTTAGTCAATAACAAGGCTCGAGAATAGACAAATGCTACTACGTGTTAGTGGCATGTTATTCAATTGCAGCCGTTGAATGTAAAATATAGTGTAAAATGTGTGACTAAGTTGCATGTTAGTCGGACCATAGCATTGATTTCAAGTCGAAATAGAGGCATCTATCTTTGAGCACATAACAATAGTACGAAAATAGGTGGCTGATATAGATAGCTCTGGCACTATGGCAAATTGACACATATAATTTAGGTGATACAAATTACATAGTGGTAGTTTATATTGAATGTTAAACTGCATTTTCATATATGAATATGTAGGTTCCTTTTATGTCTTTTGAAATGCATTTACTTCCCAATGTAGACTACCACTAACATTAGTTATCCATGTAGGTTGTTGATTTTCAAGGACTATTGAGCAGTCCCCCGGCAAATGTCCAAGCGTTCCCAGGTTGTTGCTCTCTCTCCCTTCTTTAATACTACTTGCACTGCAATGTCCCCTTATTAATAATCTTTGGGCTTGTGCAACATTTTGAAAGGGGCTTGTTATATATATATAGTTTGTTGTATATAATTTTTTTATGTGATAGAAATGTGTATAAATTTCAGTTCTTGATCATTTAATATTAATGTCCTTACTTTTACTGAATTTGATAATGATGAAAATGAACTATGCAATTGGCTGATGCCTTATATTATATGCTATAGATGCACCATATTATACAATAAGATATTATTTTCCAACCTGAACGTAGTACGATTGTTATTTATGGATCTTCGCGTCATGAAACCAGTGTTGAATATATGAACCAAAAATCATGATTCTTGCGAATTGTAGTACCCCTACTCGTTTGAACTCATTGGACTCATATTTTATTGGTTGTTTTCAGTGGATACATTACCATAATTTGTTATTCTGACTTATTTGGCATTATTTCATACTTTATCTAGATATGAGATGCATAATTTATTTGCAGTATTTTAGTACTTGTGATTTATGGTATTTTATGGATTATTGCTATGTACTGACACTTTACTTTATCTATGCAATGTGGAAGGGTGAACTCACAATAATGGTTCCCACTTTTTTGCCACTTTTGACACTGAGATGTACATTTTTAAAATAAACTTCAACTTCCAAGAACTATAACTTTTAAACTATTAAAAATTTGAAGATGATGTAAATTAGTGATTTCTAACATTTTGTTTGTAGATTCTATATACATTTTTTTCAAATTTTTTTGAAGGATTTTTTAAAAAATTTCCATCTCCCTCAAAAAGTAGTTTTTTACAACAAACTACATTTTTTAAGAGTGATGTGCCTCTCGAAATGCATAACTTTTTTTCTATAAATGATAAAAACTCAATTCTTTCAAATTTTGGTTTGTAACATCAATATCCAGGGCTTGCATTTGGTTTTATAGTGATATGTTGAATATTTTTCAATTTATAAAGTTTTGAAGTCTGACTAGTCATAATTCAGACATAGATTTACGTTTGAACACATAACTTGTTCTATATAAATAGAAATTCAATTTTATTTTTTTTGTTAGAAAGAAGACATCAATACCAGGGGCATAGATATTTTTCAGAATTTTTTTGAATTAGTTTCTTATTTTTCCCAATGCGTTGAACAGAGAAGTTCATGTTCGATGAAAAACCAATTTTCCATAAAATTAAAAAAACAAGAACATAATAAATTCAAAATATAACAAAATTATACACGTTGGAAAGCTTGCTCCGAGTACTACCATCCAATATTTTTGGGTTATCAAGATTATTTCATTTGTGCTTTGAACTAGAGCTCCAAAGTCATTAATTCTTCATAACTCTGAAATTTTTTGGGAGAAACCTCTAATTGGAGGGTTCGAATGAACAGTACTTCGAGCGAATTGGGTTCGCTCAAACCGTAAGGGGTTCGAGTGAACCCCCATTCGCTCAAACCAATGGGCTTGATTTTGGCCCATACTTTTTTGTAACGGTCATGTTCGAATGAACCCAATCATTTTTAACTGTCGGGTTTCGTTCGAACTATAGCCGACGCATTTTTCTTTTTTTTTTCATTTGTGGAGTCGTATAAATTGTTAGAGTATTCGGGTATTTACTTGATTAATTAAACAATATTATTTAAGTTCCCTTTATCTCTTTTACACTTAAGCTAACTTTAGGTGCATATAATTAATTGTTTTAATTAATTATTATATGCAAACCTAGGTTTTCCCTTTTAGGGTTTCTTGACCTATTAAAGGTTGAGTTCTTTCTTTTCATTGTATGAAGAAGGATTATTATTGACAATACATTTTGGAGATTATTGAGCTCTCATCTTTTGGAGCATATTTTTCCTATGTATTCTTTCCTTCTGTGATTCACTTCATTGCTTCTCCTTGTAACAGGCTTTTTAGCTTGCAGAGATTATTTGCGCTCCTGTGGTGTTGTATTTTCTCAACTCCTATATGGTATCAGAGCTTCAGATTTGCAGGTACATGTTCTTGTTTTGAGAAATTTTGGCTTTGGAAGCAGATCTGGGGTTTTAGGAATTTTTTATGTACCTAGGGTTTGACCTTTTTTCTTAGCACTTTGGGCCTAAACGGACCTCACCATCGTGCTTAGCAGGCTCGAAAACCCCTATGGTCATATAAAATTCGACCTATTTTGGTTCCTGAGCCTCTAGGTGAATTTTTTTCTCAGATCTAGGTCGTACAGTCCTGACATGCAGATCAAGAAAAAAATTTTGAAAAAAAAGAAAAGATTTACCTTTTTACGGCATGTAGGCCGAATTTTTGCTTTTTTATTAAAAAAAAAAATTCTTGAAAAAAAAAGCAAAGAAAAAATAGGGTTTTAAAAAAAAATTTGGGGGGGGCAACCCCACGATACGCCGGGTACCGTAGGGTCCCCTGCCTTCACGCAGGCCCTGCAGGACCTCGGGCCTCGCATCTCTTCTAGCCCCCGATAGTTTTCTCCAACCCCTAGCAGCCCGGTCTCTGGCCCCCTGTCGGCCTCCCTACGACCGCCGCCGCTGGAACTCCACCCGCCGCCCAAGCGGGCCCCACTCCGCCTGCACCCGTCGCCCAAGCGGCCCCCGCTCCGCCCGAGCCTGCAGCCCCAGCGGCCACCACCCAACCCGGCCTCCTCCGCCGCCCGGCCTCTTCCGCCACCTGGCTTTCCCGCTGCTAGCATTCGCCTCCCGGCCTGCCGACCGCTCAGGATCCACCAGAAATAGCAGCCCGCCACTAGACCCCCACCGAGGCACCACCCACTGGCCACCAGACCACCAAAGAGCCACCAAACCTCTTTTTTTGGCCTTTCCAGGGGGGGTTTGGTTTTTTTGCCCTATTTTGGGCATACGGAGTCATTTTTTCAAAAACGAATAGGCATCGGAAAGCTGGTTCCGAGGCCGACCTCATGGTGTTGGTATTTTTTTCCAATTTTATAGTTTGACTCTATTTTTTTCCAGTCAAAGTGAGGTCTAGTTTTTGTACTCCGGGAGCCATAGAATGAGCATCTGACCTCTGTTTTTCGAAAATTTTATATTTTTGGAAAGTGCGTGTTGTTTAATTTCCAGCCATCTGAGTTTTATTTCTAGATTCTGCTCCATGCATATTTTATTTAGTTTTTTTCTTTTCAGCACTCTGGTGGATATCGTGGTTGTTTCAGGTCCTGGGATCTCTTCTCTGAGTAGGGTGTCTCTATTTTGGCTCACGTTTCTATTTTCAATCTTCTTATCATTGTAGCTTGTATTTATGCAAACGCACTGAGATAAAGTGCCATCATGCATTGTTTACTTGGAATCTTGCATATCTTGTGTCTTGTTGTACATGCACTATTGATCAAGTGCCATGAGGGGGTTAATGTTTGCCCGTTGTTTGTCATCTTCCTTTGTCCAGTGAGTGTTCCTTCCATGACATTCGCCTCATGATGATGTGTCTCAGCACCTTTTGATGTTCTTGGTTCTTCGTCATGCATTTTTTTTTGCTGTCATTTTCAGTGTTCCTATCCCTCTCCCACTTCCGCATTATGGGGAGGTTTATCTTATTGGTTCTACTGCTTCCGTGGTTCGATTGATCAGCTCTTCAGGCTTTGGTTTCTCATGCCATCTATATCTTTGATTTTAGTGTTTTCCATCTGATTTGAGTAGTGTCATTTGAGGGCACTCATGCAGATTACAGTCTTCTCTACCTGGTCATGTTCTAGTTCAGTGGAGGTTCTCCAGATCAGTAGTTATTTTTCGACAGAGTTTGCAGGTTCTTCATGCTTCAGTGATATTCTTTTCCATCTCTTTTTGGAGTAGAGTTTTTTTCCCATGTGGTTTTCTCTATTTCTCCATTTCATAGAGATTTCATTGTATTTGGGTACCTGATTAGGCCTTGTTGTCGGGACCCATCTTTATTGCTTTCAATAGTTGTTCTAGGTTTTAGCTTCTACCTAAGTCTAGCTTAAGGGGGGGTGTTAGAGTATTCAGGTATTTACTTGATTAATTAAACATTATTCGTTTAATTATTTAAGTTACCTTTATCTCTTTTACACTTAACCTAACTTTAGATGCATATAATTAATTATTATGTGCAAACCTAGGTTTTCCCTTTTAGGGTTTCTTGACCTATTAAAGGTTGAGTTCTTTCTTTTCATTGTATGAAGAAGGATTATTATTGACAATACATTTTGGAGATTATTGAGCTCTCATCTTTTGGAGCATATTTTTCCTATGTATTCTTTCCTTCTGTGATTTGCTTCATTGCTTCTCCTTGTAATAGGTTTTTTTTCATTTGTGGAGTTGTATAAATGTCCATAATTTTTTTCATTTTTTATCACACAAATGATTAAAATAATTCGCATTTTTGGATGAGAGAAGACATTTGAAAATTATTTTGAGGGCAATAATTTGAAGGTTTTTTGTAAAAGCATGGGGAACAAGAAGAGAAGGCAAAATAAGACTTCAAGGAATTATTCTCTTGAAACGGAAGAAAGATATCGAGAATAAAGAAGACAAAGATATCATGATGCAAGTATGTATTTTTAATTTTATTTCGATTTGATTTAATATGTATTACATAACAATTAATTAGTTCAATATATTTTATCTAATATTTTTAATGAAAATTAATTTAAAAAATCTTAATTAAATTAATTGGAAATAATAGGATTAAAAATAATCTTGTTTTAATTGGAAAGCATAATTAATTTGAGATAATACATGTGTATTTGCAAATTTCAAATTCCATCAACTTGCTTGTTGTGTAATTGCATTTTTCTCCTATATAATTAAGTCCATTTATAATAGATAAGACCTATTAAGTCATAAAATTAATAAGACCTATTATGTCATAATTTCTAGGTTCTAAATTATATATATTGAATATTTAATCTACATGTACAAGTAATTTCATGTGATAGGTCCTTTAATATCACATAATATATTTGTCTTAAGGGGAGTTAAGTATATTAATTGTGAAATGTTTTTTCATACGTGGTCATATTGATTTTAATAATAAGGCCTATTAGGACTATTACATTGATTATAGGTCTTAAATGTGACATAAATTTACAAGGTCTATTAAACATGTTGAATAATTTAGGTGAACTATTTATATGACTTCACGTACATGCAAAAACATTTCAGATTAGGAGGTCTATTATGCAATAAAAGGTCTTAAATATACACAGATGTGACAAATTATAGTCCACCTACATTATGGTCCATAACAAATTAATATGAGGTCACCTTTATCGTATGCATGCATCAAAATATTTGTACTTTTAATTTTCAAAATTGGAATTTCTAATTTATCAAAATTTTATTTTATGTGTTAAATTAGTGCTCAAAATTAGAGATTGAACTTTAATCCTAACTTGAGAACAAATTGAACTTTAAACCTAAACAGGTAATTTAATTAGAGCTATAACAATAAGGTCCTGAAAGTAATTAAATTTAATAAACCAAATTGAACAGACTAATTTTAACATGTAAAGCTTTAAGCCAAATTCACCCCTATTCTTAAACCTAATTGAATAATCTCTGATTAATTCAAGAACCTTACACAAACTCTTAAATTATGTGCAGAACGGGCTCGAGAAGAAGGGAGTTCTGAAGTGAGAGTCGAGGCAAATGAAGTTGTTGAAGAACACAATATAGTTGATAAACATATGGAGGGGATTGTCCAAGTTGAACCAATGGAGACCTTTGAAGGAGAGGGGTCAGGCTCCTTACCTCCTACCACTGATATGGATGAGCAAATTGTGGATCTAGCTAAACAGGTGAAGAGAAATATTTCTTATAAAAATTTAGATCATTTACTTGAAATGGTGTGGATGAGTTGAAACCAATGGAGGTCAATGAATAAAAGTGGAAAAGAAATAATGTCTCATTTCAACAATCTTGATACTACATTAGAAAAAGCTCAATTGTTATCAATTGTACTTACTCATAAAGACTTAATAAATCCAATGAAATTGTTGGGTATAGATACAACAAGTCAAAAGAGGAAAACTTCTCAGCTACAAAAATCTATTGTTGATAATTTTAAGAAAGCTTTGGTGAACATTGGTAAAAAATATCAAAAACTAGATAAGACCATTTCAAGAAAAGTGATGTTGACATCTTTAGTAGAAAGATTGCCTCAAAAAAGACAAATCTCTTCACTATCATCTGAGTTTGGTTTTAGTAGAAGGACAATATCTAAATATGTTAAAAGGAGAAATATTTTGGATGATACTACCTTAGAAGGGAATTGGTCAATTATGTGTAGAGCTCCTCATTCTGATAGAATTGAAGATGTTGTTAGGAACTTTGTGACAATGTTTGGAATGATAATACTCGTCATTCATCAAATAGTAGAGATGTTATCAAACAAAGGATTGGTCCTGATCCTTATGATCTCCATGTAAAACATTCGATAGACACAACAAAACATGAATTTTATGTATTGTTTACTAAAACAAACCCTCATATAAAGATTGGACAAACCATGTTTGAACGGTTAAGGCCATATTATGTGAAGTTAAACAAAGTTTTCGAAACTTGTTGTTGTCGTTATCATATAGAATTTGACTTGTACTATCAGGTGTTTCGAAATATTAGAGAAAATAGTGATGGTTTTGAAAATGCTCCTCCTAAACGAACAAGTCAATTCATAGCATCCATCTTATGTGATAAATCAGATGATAATGCAATCGGTCAAATAAATTGCATAAGAGGAATTTGTGGAACATGCGGGGACTTGGCTAAATTGCCTTTAAGAGATGAAGATACTGACACGAGGAAGATGGTAAATTGCAAGAGTTACAAGTACAAAAAATTTGAAACAAAATTTGGAAAGGAATCTACAAGGCTAGATTATGTAGAAGAGGAAATACCTATTGGAACATTTATGGAAAATTTTTGTAAGTTGATAAAACCATACATATGCCATGGTTTTTTGGCCAAGTGGCAAGCAGAACAATTTAAAAGATTAAGAGACACTTTCCCACTTGGAACTATTCTATTTGTAGTTGACTTCGCAGAGAATTACTCTTTTGCACATCAAAAAGAGATTCAATCAGAGTATTACTTTTCAAAGAAAATCTCTATTTTGGTGCATGTGTGTTATTGACATCCACAGATGAATTTGGATGGTGTTGATAGTACATTTGAAAATCATGTCATTAAGAAAGAGTACCACTTCTATATTAGTGATGATAAGGAGCATGATACACTTTTTGTACAACATTGCTTTAAGAAGTTTTTTGAATATTTGAAAGATAGAGGCATAACAATAGTTAAACATTTTGTTTAGTCTGATGGATGTGTGACACAATTCAAATCTTCGAGGCCATTTTATGCACTATGTAGATATCATCAAAATGACAAAATACCACATGTTTGGAGTTTTTTTGAGAGTGGTCATGGAAAGGGTGAACATGATGGTGCAGGAGCTTGTATCAAACATGCTCTAAGAAAACATCAAATAAAGTACACAGGAGAATGTATAGAAGATGCACATGATGTTGTTGAATGGTGTAAGAAACACTTTGAGCAACCTAATTATCCTGGGGAATCATCATCGAGAACATACAGACCCATTCCATATAGAGTGTTTTGGGAGATAACCGGTACGTGTTCTCTTTTAGTATTTTATTTAATTTTATTTAATTTTTAAAAAAATGTTCCTAGTTCAAATGTTTCAATTTAACAACTTGATCTACATGTACATTTTGCAGATGTGGGTAGAAAATCAATGCATGGATGCAAGAGCGTGGAGAGGACAAGATCTTTGCATTGTGTCATGAGTACAGATAATCGCCCATGGACATTATGCACTAGGGATTATTCATGTTTTTGTTCTGAATGCATTTTCAAAAACTATGTTGATTGCAAGAACCAAGAGCTTGGATATGTTAGTGGATGGAAAATGGTGTCACTAGATGTTTCTGACACATACAAGGATTCAAATGAGGATGAAAACTTTGAAGACATTCCTTTGATTTTTGGTGATTATGATCATATTTCAGGATTGATTAAAAAAGGTACATACATGACGTACACATGTAAATATTTCCTTAAAAATGACATCTAACTTAGAATTTATTTAACTTGTGTCAAATTGCAGGAGATATTTTTGCAGTCATAGCAGAAGATGGAAATATAGAAGGTGTTAGTTATTATTTATTGCGTTGCACAGAAGAGAGAAAGAAGTTATCAAAATCTAAGATGAGTGATGGAATGTCATTTCCCACAGGTTTGAGTTCTGATTTGAATATGTACATGTACAAATCACTTACGTGGAAATTTTTAATTTCTCACGTATATACATGTACATGCAGGATCAGTTGTAGTGAAAGGGACATATTTCAAACAAGTTAAAATTTTTCAACATGGGATTCATTTCACTAAATACCAAATTGACAACAAGGTATATCAGTATAGTCACTTGGTCATTGTTGTTGGCCTAATTCTTCAAACAGTTCCACGTCGAGGGCGGTCTCAAAAGTGGAGACTAGATAGTGAAGATCATGACAAAATATTAAGTGTTATTGAAGAGTGTTTTGAACCACTTGATGTGGTATGAACTATATATATATTTAGTAATCCAAAGAACACATGTGGTTCAGCCCACATGAATTGAATTAATACTCAAGATAAATTCTAGATCTCTTAACTTGTTTTGAAACTAAAGGATAAATGTTTTTTAAGTTTAAATATATTATATCAAATTAGGATGTATTCAAAGTTAATTCAAGTACATGTACATGTTTAAATGCATGTTTAATTTGTATGTATAAGGTACTGTATCTAATTCTAAATGCATCTAATTTGTAAGGACCACTAGTTAAAATAATTTAATTAAAAAATGCATATTTAAATTAGAATGTAATATGTACATGTGTAAAATTGATATAATATGGAATTAGGACATTTGTAATTAGGACATGTGTAAATGTTGTCAACTATTTAACTACAGTATACATACCTAGAAGCTCACATACCATGTGAACTATTCAATACATGACCTATTAAGTTTAGTTTGTTCATTTCATACATACTCTTTTGTTTTAACATGTTCTTTTAAATTTTAATGCATATCTACTTGTATTTCTAACATGTGCACGTGATATATATATAATCCAGTCTAGTCCATCGAACATAAAGTACATATATAATCTAACATGTATGTACATGTGCACATGGAATATATAATCTAACACATGTACATGTGCATGAAATATATATAATCTCTAGTCTAAACTTCATATCACATGATGCAGTGGAAATATATATAATCTGACCAAACACAACGGAGATATAAAGTATAATCTAGTCTAAACTTCATTGTACATGCATGTGAAATATACAATCTAATCAAACATGTATTTAAATCTAGTTTAATCAAACATGTATAAATCTAATATAATCAAACATGTATAAATCTAATCTAATCAAACATGTATAAATCTAATATAATCAAACATGTATAATCTGATCAAACACAAACCAGGTATAAAGTATAATCTAGTCTAAACTCCATGTACGTGCATGAATATATATAATATGAAAGTCTATAAAAAGATAAATGTAAATGAGCTATAAAGTCTGGAGCAAATCAACAGGAATCATGTCGGCTATGAACTGAGCGACCATCTAAGGGGGAGTCCTGCAAAAGTAGAATTTATTTAAATATTAAATATAATATATCTATCTCGCTAGATGTGCATGTACATCAAATCCAAGTAGAGTTAAATAAAAATTTAAATATAAATTGTAACGTGCATGTATACGTACATGTACATATATGTACCAAAAACCATAACTAACCTGTACACTAACAACATCTAAGGAATCTCTCCTACGCACACGCTCAGAGCTCAAGGAAGGAGTGACATGAGCTAACTGTCAATTTAAGGATTAGTCCACGATCAATTTAAATGATTTACGAATTAAAACTTAGAACTCTAGATTATTTATTAAACATGATCTATATATATATATATATATATATATATATATATTTATATTTATCCTACAAATATGCAACATGTATACATATTTTCTAAAAAATTTAAATGCACATGTACATGTACATACTTGTGTATCACCTGGAGTGGGTTGTATAGTCTGATCCTGTCCCATGATCATATCAACAACATCACTCGTGCCTGCATATCTCTCTCTAGTTGTACATATCACTGAGGAGTGCAAGGGGCTAACTAGACGAGTGGGCATCGTGGATGAAGTGTCTGACTATAGTAGCATGTCCATAAATCCAGTATGGCTCAAATCTCTCAGCTGATCCTCAAATGAGTCCAAACCCTCATCTGTGATATGGACCTGATTAGCTCGTATCTCCTCCTCAAATGAATCCAAGTGGCCCTCATCTGTGATATGGACTTGATCAGCTCGTAGCTCCTCCTCTGCAGCAACAGAGTCATCTATAGGTGGGTCAGTGCCTAGAGCATGCGTAGAGTGATGAGAATGTTGTGACTACCTTGGGGTATGCATTGATGCCGCTGTAGCCTAACCATCTCTGAGAATCTCCTCTCCAACATCAGCCAATGGTATCCCAAGTCAAGATGAAATAAAACTATAAGCATGTAGTAGGTCCTCAGCTAAATACTGTGACATTTGTACATGTCTGCTACCTCTAACTATAGCTACTACCTCATCTGGGGAGGGGATGCCAGCAGTAATATATCGATCATCTGAATCTGAAGCCCCCCATGACTAGAAGATGCATGATCTGTGGATGATTGCAAACGTGATCGACTCATCATATATCTGCCCACCCTATTAGAAGATATGGTGGTTGCTGTTGATGCAATCTGTCCAATCCTATCAATTGCTTCTCTCTGAGAAGCAATCACAATGTGATCCACTATGGTTGCCATGGCTGGGACTACTGCAGGAAATCTCTGGCCAACAAGGTCCCTGTGTCTAGGCGGAGCTCTATCACGCCTACGATATGCATCTCTATCAGTAATCCTGCCCCTCACCTATCCATAATATCCTGGAATATCAAGGTAGTTTGGTTTCATTTGACAATGAACCTCAGCATATACCTATTGTGCAAAGTATAATGGTATCTGGTCATTATTAGGATAATGACCATGGGCAGCTAAGAAGCATGGGTAAATTAGTGATGCAACCTGTGGATCGATACATCTGGTAACTTGATATCCCCTCACCTTACTCTTCTCTTGATATTCTGGAAAGCATCTCTCCTTGATGGTCTCCTTCGCGACCACCCCCACCACATCAGCAAAAGAATGAGGACCCCTCACCTCACTCCTCAACTGTCTATATATATCCTCTATAACCTCAAGTGAGAATGAGGTATGAGAAACTAAGCAGTCCCTCAATGTCTGCAAACTATCAAAAATGGACGTGCATGTACTCTTGTACATGCCATCAGTATGAGGGTCATCTAATATGGCCCTCAACCTATGCAACTCTCGATCACTATACTGAAAAATAGTAGCAATGTCGGGCAAGGGGGGATCCTATTGTGGAGAATCAACATCATCAATGTGTGGCTCCTGATGTGGAGCCTGCACAAGTGGATCCTGATTAGGAGCCTACGAAGGTATATCCTGGGATGCCATCTATCTAGGTACATGTCATAAAGTTAAAATAAATGCGTAAGTAGAGAGAGAGAGAGAGAGAGAGAGATTATACATATAAATCTTCATGAGAGAGAGAGATCATTTTCATTTTCAAAAAATACATGTAAAAATTTCAAACATTTTAGTGAGAGAGAGAGAGAGAGATAACATATATTTCAGAGAGATAGAGATATCTAACACGTGTATATTTAAATCTTTGACATACATAAAAATTCAAGAACATGATATACAAACATTTGGGCCTGGATATGATTATATTTGGGCCCATATGATTATAAAAGTATTAAATCTGCAATATGTGATCTTAACGGGAATGTCATACGACCCCTTAAGACACTATGTGATAGACTAAGGGGTATGTCATTCACACTAGGATTTTATAAGGGGTCATTTGCGGTTCTAAGGGGTCATGTATACGTTAGGACACTATATGATCCTAAGGGGAATGTCATTTGTACAGTAGGATGTTATAAGGGGTAATATGACCCCTTAGGACACATAGGAAATGTCATATGTATAGTAGGATGTTATAAGGGGTCATATATCCTACTAAGGGGTTACGCATGTGTCAATGCATGCGTGATGCCTTAGGACCACATACGACACCTTAAGACACTATGTGATGAACTAAGGGGTATGTCATTCACAGTAGGATTTTATAAGGGGTCATATGCAGTTCTAATTGGTCAGGACCACATATGACCCCCTAGGACACTATATGATCCTAAGGGGAATGTCATATGTACATTACGATGTTATAAGGGGTCATATGTGACCTACTAAGGGGTCACGCATGTGTTATAACACATGTGTGACCCCTCAAGACCACATATGACCCCATACGACACATAAGAAATGTCATATGTACAGTAGGATGTTATAAGGGGTCATATGTGACCTACTGAGCGGTCATACATATTTCAATGCATGTGTGACCCCTTAGGATGACATACGACCCCTTAAGACACTATGTGATGAACTAAGGGGTATGTCTTTCACACTAGGATTTTATGAGGGCTCATATGTGGTTCTAATGGGTCAGGACCACATATGACCCCTTAGGACACTATATGATCCTAAGGGGAATGTCATATGTATAGTAGGATGTTATAAGGGGTCATATGCGACCTACTAAGGGGTCACGCATGTGTTATAACACATGTGTGACCCCTCAAGACCACATATGACCCCTTAGGACACATAGGAAGTGTCATATGTACAGTAGCATGCTATAACAGGAATGTCATATGTGACCTTCTAAGGGTTCACACATGTATCAATGCATGCGTGACCCCATAGGACCACATATGACCCCTTAAGACACTATGTGATGAACTAAGGGGTATGTCATTCACACTAGGATATTATAAGGGGTCACATGCGGTTCTAATGTGTCAAGACCACATATGACCCCTTAGGACACTATATGATCCTAAGCGGAATATCATACATATAGTAGGATGTTAGAAGGGGTCATATGTGACCTACTAAGGGGTCACGCATGTGTTATAACACATGTGTGACCCCTCAAGACCACATATGACCCCTTAGGACACATAGAAAATGTCATATGTACAGTAGGATGTTATAAGTGGTCGTATGTGACATACTAAGGGGTCACACATCTGTCAATTCATGCCTGACCCCTTAGGACAACATACGACCCCTTAAGACACTATGTGATGAACTAAGGGGTATGTCATTCACACTAGGATTTTATAAGGGGTCATATGCGGTTCTAATGGGTCAGGACCACATATGACCCCTTAGGACACTATATAATCCTAAGGGGAATGTCATATGTATAGTAGGATGTTACAAGGGGTCATATGTGACATGCTAAGGGGTCACGCATGTGTTATAACACATGCATGACCGCTCAAGACCACATATGACCCGTTGGGACACATAGGAAATGTCATATGTACAGTAGGATGTTATAAGGGGAATGCCATATGTACAATAGGATGTTATAAGGGGTCATATGTGACCTAATAAGGGGTCACACATGTGTTAATGCATGTGTGACCCCTTAGGACCACATACGACCCCTTAAGACACTATGTGATGAACTAAGGGGTATGTCTTTCACACTACGATTTTATAAGGGGTCATATGCGGTTCTAATGGGTCACGACCACATATTACACCTTAAAACACTATATGATCCTAAGGGGAATTTCATATGTATAGTAGGATGTTATAAGGGGTCATATGTGTCCTACTAAGGGGCGTATGTGTTATAACACATGTGTGACCCCTTAAGACCACATATGACACCTTAGGACACATAGCAAATGTCATATGTATAGTAGGATGTTATAAGGGGTCATATATGACCTACTAAGGGGTCACACATGTGTCAATGCATGCATGACCCCTTAGGACCACATACGACCCCTTAAGACACTATGTGATGAAGTAAGGGGTATGTTGTTCATACTAGGATTTTATAAGGGGTCATATGCGGTTCTAATGGGTCAGGACCACATATGACTCGTTAGGACACTATATGATCCTAGGTGAATGTCATATGTACAGTAGGATGTTATAAGGGGTCATATGTGACCTACTCAGGGGTCACGCATGTGTTATAACACATGCGTGATCGCTCAAGACCACATATGACCCCTTAGGATACATAGGAAATGTCATATGTAGAGTAGGATATCTTAAGGGGTCATATATGACCTACTAAGGGGTCACGCATGTGTCAATGTATGCGTGACCCCTTACAACCACATACAACCCCTTAAGACACTATGTGATGAACTAAGGGGTATGTCGTTCATACTAGGATTTTATAAGGCGCCATATGCAGTTCTAATGGGTAAGGACCACATATGACCCCTTAGGACACTATATGATCCTAAGGGGAATGTTATATGTACTATAGGATGTTATAAGGGGTCATATGTGACCTACTAAGGGGTCTCACATGTGTTATAACACATGCGTGACTCCTCAAGACCACATATGACCCCTTAGGACACATAGGAAATGTCATATGTATAGTAGGAATGTCATATTTACAGTAGCATGCTATAAGAGCAATGTCATATGTTTAGTAGAATGTTATAAGGGGTCATATGTAACCCACTAAAGGGTCACACATGTGTCAATGCATGCGTGACCTCTTAGGACCACATACGAAGCCTTAAGACACTATGTGATGAACTAAGGGGTATGTCGTTCACACTAGGATTTTATAAGTGGTCATATGTGGTTCTAATGGGTCAGGACCACATATGACCCCTTAGGACACTATATGATCCTAAGGGGAATGTCACTTGTATAGTAGGATGTTATAAGGGGTCATATGTGACCTACTAAGGGGTCATGCATGTGGTATAACACATGCATGACCCCTCAAGGCCACATATGACCCCTTAGGACACATAGAAAATGCCATATGTAAAATAGGATGTTATAAGGGGTCATATGTGACCTACTAAGGGGTCACACATGTGTCAATGCATGTGTGACCCCTTAGGAACACGTACGACCCCTTAAGACACTTTGTGATGAACTAAGGGGTATTTTGTTCACACTAGGATTTTATAAGGAGTCATATGCGGTTCTAATGGGTCAAGACCACATATGACCCCTTAGGACACTATATGATCCTAAGGGGAATGTCATATGTATAGTAGGATGTTATAAGGGGTCATATGTAACCTAGTAAGGGGTCACGCATGTGTTATAACACATGCGTGACTCCTCAAGACCACATATGACCCCTTAGGACACATAGGAAATGTCATATGTATAGTAGGATGTTATAAGGGGTCATATGTAACCTACTAAGGGGTGACGCATGTGTTATAACACATGCGTGACCCCTCAAGACCACATATGACCCCTTAGGACACATAGGAAATGTCATATGTCTAGTAGGATGTTATAAGGGGTCATATGTGACCTACTAAGGGGTCACACATGTGTCAATGCATGTGTGACCCCTTAGGACCACATACGATCCCTTAAGACACTATGTGATGAACTAAGGGGTATGTCATTCACACTATGATTTTATAAGGGGTCATATGCGGTTCTAATGGTTCAGGACCACATATGACCCTTTAGGACACTATATGATCCTAAGGGGAATGTCAAATGTATAGTAGGATGTTATAAGGGGTCACGCATGTGTTATAATACATGCATGACTCCCTAGGGCACAGAGGAAATGTCATATATATAGTAGGATGTTATAAGGGGTCATATGTGACCTAGTAAGGTGTCACGCATGTGTCAATGCATGCATTACTCCTTAGGACCACATACGACCCCTTAAGACACTATGTGATGAAGTAAGGGGTGTGTCATTCACACTAGGATTTTATAAGGGGTCATATGCGGTTCTAATGGATCGGGACGACATATGATCACTTAGGACACTATATGATCCTAAGGGGAATGTCATATGTACAGTAGGATGTTATAAGGGGTCATATGTGACCTATTAATGGGTCACGCATGTGTTACAACATATGCATGACCCCTCAAGACCACATATGACCCCTTAGGACACATAGGAAATGTCATATGTACAGTAGGATGTTATAAGGGGTCATATCTGACCTACTAAAGGGTCATACATGTGTCAATGCCTTTTTGACCCCTTAGGACCACATACAACCCCCTAAGACACTATGTGATGAACTAAGGGGTATGTCGTTCACACTAGGATTTTATAAGGGGTTATATGCGGTTCTAATGGGTCAGGACCACATATGACCCCTTCGGACACTATATGATCCTAAGGGGAATGTCATATGTACAGTAGGATGTTATGAGGGGTCATATATGACCTACTAAGGGTTCAGGCATGTATTATAACACATGCATGGCCCCTCAAGACCACATATGACCTGTTAGGACACATACGAAATGTCATATGTACAATAGGAATGTCATATGTACAATAGGATGTTATATGGGGAATGTCATATGTACAATAGGATGTCATATGTCAATGCATGCCTGACCCCTTAGGACCACATACAACCCCTTAAGACACTATGTGATGAACTAAGGGGTATGTCATTCACACTAGGATTTTATAAGACATCATATGTGACCTACTAAGGGTTCATGCATATGTCAATGCATGTGTGACCCCTTAGGACCACATACGACCCCTTAAGAGACAATATTGATGAACTAAGGGGTATGTTGTTCACACTAGGATTTTATAAGGGGTCATATGTGGTTCTAATGGGTCAGGACCACATATGACTCATTACGACACTATATCATCCTAAGGGGAATGTCATATGTATAGTACGATGTTATAAGGGGTCATATGTGGTCTACTAAGGGGTCATGCATGTGTTATAGCACATGCGTGACCCCTTAAGACCACATATGACCCCTTAGGACACATAGGAAATGTCATATGTTCAGTAGGATGTTATAAGGGGTCATATATGACCAACTAAGGGGTCACGCATGTGTCAATGCATGCGTGACCCCTTAGGACTACAAACGACCCCTTAAGACACTATGTCATGAACTAAGGGGTATGTCGTTCATACTAGTATTTTATAATGGGTCGTATGCGGTTTTAATGGGTCAGGACCACATATGACTCCTTAGGACACTATATGATCCTAAAGGGAATGTCACATGTATAGTATAATGTTATAAGGGGTCAGATGTGACCTACTCAGGGGTCACGCATGTGTTATAACACATGCGTGACCCATCAAGACCACATATTACCCTTAGGACACATAGGAAATGTCATATGTATAGTATGATGTTATAAGGGGTCAAATGTGACCTACTAAGGGGTCACGCATGTGTCAATGTATGTGTGACACCTTATGACCACATACGACCCCTTATGACACTATGTGATGAACTAAGGGGTATGTCATTCACACTAGGATTTTAGAAGGGGCCATATGCGATTCTAATGGATCAGAACCACATATGACCCCTTAGGACGTTATATGATCCTAAGGGGAATGTCATATGTATAGTAGGATGCTATAAGGGGTCATATGTGACCTACTAAGGGGTCATGAATGTGTTATAACACATGCGTGACCCCTCAAGACCACACATGGCCTCTTAGGACACATAGGAAATGTCATATGTATAGTAGGATGTTATAAGGGGTCATATGTGACCTACTAAGGGGTCACACATGTGTCAATGCATGTGTGACCCCTTAGGACCACATACGATCCCTTAAGACACTATGTGATGAACTAAGGGGTATGTCATTCACACTATGATTTTATAAGGGGTCATATGCGGTTCTAATGGTTCAGGACCACATATGACCCTTTAGGACACTATATGATCCTAAGGGGAATGTCAAATGTACAGTAGGATGTTATAAGGGGTCACGCATGTGTTATAATACATGCATGACTCCCTAGGGCACAGAGGAAATGTCATATATATAGTAGGATGTTATAAGGGGTCATATGTGACCTAGTAAGGTGTCACGCATGTGTCAATGCATGCATTACTCCTTAGGACCATATACGACCCCTTAAGACACTATGTGATGAAGTAAGGGGTATGTCATTCACACTAGGATTTTATAAGGGGTCATATGCGGTTCTAATGGATCAGGATGACATATGATCACTTAGGACACTATATGATCCTAAGGGGAATGTCATATGTACAGTAGGATGTTATAAGGGGTCATATGTGACCTATTAATGGGTCACGCATGTGTTACAACATATGCATGACCCCTCAAGACCATATATGACCCCTTAGGACACATAGGAAATGTCATATGTACAGTAGGATGTTATAAGGGGTCATATCTGACCTACTAAAGGGTCATACATGTGTCAATGCCTTTTTGACACCTTAGGACCACATACAACCCCCTAAGACACTATGTGATGAACTAAGGGGTATGTCATTCACACTAGGATTTTATAAGGGGTTATATGCGGTTCTAATGGGTCAGGACCACATATGACCCCTTCGGACACTATATGATCCTAAGGGGAATGTCATATGTACAATAGGATGTTATGAGGGGTCATATATGACCTACTAAGGGTTCAGGCATGTATTATAACACATGCATGACCCCTCAAGACCACATATGACCTGTTAGGACACATACGAAATGTCATATGTACAATAGGAATGTCATATGTACAATAGGATGTTATATGGGGAATGTCATATGTACAATAGGATGTCATATGTCAATGCATGCCTGACCCCTTAGGACCACATACAACCCCTTAAGACACTATGTGATGAACTAAGGGGTATGTCATTCACACTAGGATTTTATAAGACATCATATGTGACCTACTAAGGGTTCATGCATATGTCAATGCATGTGTGACCCCTTAGGACCACATACGACCCCTTAAGAGACAATATTGATGAACTAAGGGGTATGTTGTTCACACTAGGATTTTATAAGGGGTCATATGTGGTTCTAATGGGTCAGGACCACATATGACTCGTTACGACACTATATCATCCTAAGGGGAATGTCATATGTATAGTACAATGTTATAAGGGGTCATATGTGGCCTACTAAGGGGTCATGCATGTGTTATAACACATGGGTGACCCCTTAAGACCACATATGACCCCTTAGGACACATAGGAAATGTCATATGTTCAATAGGATGTTATAAGGGGTCATATATGACCAACTAAGGGGTCACGCATGTGTACAATAGGATGTCATATGTCAATGCATGCCTGACCCCTTAGGACCACATACAACCCCTTAAGACACTATGTGATGAACTAAGGGGTATGTCATTCACACTAGGATTTTATAAGACATCATATGTGACCTACTAAGGGTTCATGCATATGTCAATGCATGTGTGACCCCTTAGGACCACATACGACCCCTTAAGAGACAATATTGATGAACTAAGGGGTATGTTGTTCACACTAGGCTTTTATAAGGGGTCATATGTGGTTCTAATGGGTCAGGACCACATATGACTCGTTACGACACTATATCATCCTAAGGGGAATGTCATATGTATAGTACAATGTTATAAGGGGTCATATGTGGCCTACTAAGGGGTCATGCATGTGTTATAACACATGCGTGACCCCTTAAGACCGCATATGACCCCTTAGGACACATAGGAAATGTCATATGTTCAGTAGGATGTTATAAGGGGTCATATATGACCAACTAAGGGGTCACGCATGTGTCAATGCATGCGTGACCCCTTAGGACTACAAACGACCCCTTAAGACACTATGTCATGAACTAAGGGGTATGTCGTTCATACTAGTATTTTATAATGGGTCGTATGCGGTTTTAATGGGTCAGGACCACATATGACTCCTTAGGACACTATATGATCCTAAAGGGAATGTCACATGTATAGTATAATGTTATAAGGGGTCATATGTGACCTACTTAGGGGTCACGCATGTGTTATAACACATGCATGACCCATCAAGACCACATATTACCCTTAGGACACATAGGAAATGTCATATGTATAGTATGATGTTATAAGGGGTCAAATGTGACCTACTAAGGGGTCACGCATGTGTCAATGTATGTGTGACCCCTTATGACCACATACGACCCCTTAAGACACTATGTGATGAACTAAGGGGTATGTCGTTCACACTAGGATTTTAGAAGGGGTCATATGCGGTTCTAATGGATCAGAACCACATATGACCCCTTAGGACGCTATATGATCCTAAGGGGAATGTCATATGTATAGTAGGATGCTATAAGGGGTCATATGTGACCTACTAAGGGGTCATGAATGTGTTATAACACATGCGTGACCCCTCAAGACCACATATGGCCCCTTAGGACACATAGGAAATGTCATATGTACAGTAGGATGTTATAAGGGGTCATATGTGACCTACTAAGGGGTCACACATGTGTCAATGCATGTGTGACCCCTTAGGACCACATACGACCCCTTAAGACACTATGTGATGAACTAAGGGGTATGTCATTCGCACTAGGATTTTATAAGGGGTCATATGCTATTCTAATGGGTCAGGACCACATATGACCCCTTAGGACACTATATGATCCTAAGGGGAATGTCATATTTTGAGTAGGATGTTATAAGGGGTCATATGTGACCTACTAAGGGGTCATGCATGTGATATAACACAAGCATGACCCCTCAAGACCACATATGACCCCTTAGGACACATAGGAAATGTCATATGTATCGTAGGATGTTATAAGGGGGCATATGTGACCTACTAAGGGGTCACGCATGTGTCAATGCATGCGTGACCCCTTAGGACCACATACGACCCCTTAAGACACTATGTGATGAAGTAATGGGTATGTCGTTCACACTAGGATTTGATAAGGCGTCATATGCGGTTCTAATGGGTCAGGACCACATATGACCACTTACGACACTATATGATCCTAAGGGGAATGTCATATGTATAGTAGGTGTAGACGTATAAAAATGGTCAACGCTTGCGGAGTCATACTTTAACATTTGCGCATTGCCTTATTTTAGGGTTTTTGTGTCGCATTAACATTTCTTCCATGGTTCTCAGTTGGTCTTTATCATTTGCGAGCATTGAGTCCTTCTGCATTCCTCATTTTTCTTGCTTTCGAATTAGGTCTTTTCGATAACAATTTTCAATCATGATTTTGGTTGATCTCTTATCAATTTGCCAATCTTGTCATTTTGCGATCGATTCGTCATTGATCCTTGTCCTCTTTAATCATGTCAATTGGTGCATATCAATTTGGTCTCTTTATCAAAATTGATCAATTTGTCAACCAATCTCAATTGTTTATCAATCAAATCATTTATCGAGTCAGAATCATGATCAAATCAAATCTACATCAATTATCTTTTGTCAAGACCTAATCTTCTAAGGTTTTATGATTTATTCATTTAATCTTGTTTGGCATTTTCCCTCTAGGTTAAATAATTTATTTATTTATCCTAAGTCTTCTTGTCATAATTAAATATTTATTTAATTGGCTAATTAATTCCCCCTCTTTTTGTGAATTAATTAATGAATGAAAAATTGTTAATTAATTCACCTAATTTTCTAATTTCATCAATTCCGAATTTTCTAATTTTCTAATTTCCTCATTTCTAATTTTCCTAATTCCTAATTTCCACCTATTTTCTAATTTGTCAAATTTAATATCCACCTTATTAATTTCTCTCTAGTTATCCCTATTTTTGTGCTTCGGTGGAAGCATGAATTTCTCATGCGTCATACTTTTGGCATAGAAAGATGTCATAGGATTTTAGTCCTCTAACCTTTGCATTGGCAATATGTTATAATTCATGACATAGAAGGTGTCATAACCTTCTTCTTTCCACTCAATTGTGCCAATTTTGAAATCAATTGCCAAAATATCAATTTCATGCTAATCTTTTTTTTTCTCCACTTTATCTATAAATTGGATGAATTTCTTCAATCCTGATCTTATAATCACTTTGTCGAATCAATCACGCTTTGAGTACTCTTGAGCTAATTGTCAATCTTTCTTTCACATTAGCTTTATGCACTTGAAGGCGAGATCCACAAACAAAATCTATTTGAAGAAGAAAGAAGGAAAATGGAGCCACATCAAGGAGATATTCAAATCTGCATCTGGTTTGCTTAGCTTTAATCTTGAATATTTTGCTTTCATGTCTTTATTGAGTGTGTTTAGGATTGATCATTGCATTTGAGCTTTCATGATTGAGCTAGATTAGTATTTTGATTTTCTTGTGATGATTTCCAAATTTCCTAGCTACAGTAGGATGTTATAAGGGGTCATATGTGACCTACTAAGGGGTCACGCATGTGCTATAACACATGCGTGACCCCTCAAGACCACATATTACCCCTTAGGACACATAGGAAATGTCATATGTACAGTAGGATGTTATAAGGGGTCATATGTGACCTACTAAGGGGTCACGCATGTGTCAATGCATGAGTGGCCCATTAGGACCACATACGACCCCTTAAGATGCTATGTGATGAACTAAGAGGTATGTCGTTCACACTAGGATTTTATAAGGGGTCATATGCGGTTCTAATGGGTCAGGACCACATATGACCCTTTAGGACACTATATGATCCTAAGAGGAATGCCATATGTATAGTAGGATGTTATAAGGGGTCATATGTCACCTACTAAGGGGTCACGCATGAGTTATAACACATGCGTGAGCCCTCAAGACCACATATGACACCTGAGGACACATAGGAAATGCCATATGTATAGTAGGATGTTATAAGGGGTCACGCATATATCAATGCATGCATGACCCCTTAGGACCACATACGACCCCTTATGACACTATGTGATCAACTAAGGGGTATGTCGTTCACACTAGGATTTTATAAAGGGACATATGCGGTTCTAATGGGTTAGGACCACATATGACCCCTCAGAAAACTATATGATCCTAAGGGGAATGTCATATGTATAATAGGATGTTATAAGGGTTCATATGTGACCTACTAAGGGGTCACGCATGTGTTATAACACATGCTTGACCCCTCAAGACCACATATGACCCCTTAGGACACATAGGAAATGTCATATGTACAATAGGATGTTATAAGGGGTCATATGTGACCTACTAAGGGGTCACGCATGTGTCAATGCATGTGTGACCCCTTAGGACCACATACGACCCCTTAAGACACTCTGTGATGAACTAAGGGGTATCTCGTTCACACTAGGATTTTATAAGGGGTCATATGCGGTTGTAATGGGTCAGGACAACATATGACCCCTTAGGACACTATATGATCCTAAGGGGAATGTCATATGTATAGTAGGATGTTATATGGGGTCATATGTGACCTACCAAGGGGTCACGCATGTGTTATAACACATGTGTGACCCCTCACGACCACATATGACCCATTGGGACACATAGGAAATGTCATATGTATAGTAGGATGTTATAAGGGGAATGTCATATGTATAGTAGGATGTTATAAGAGGTCATATGTGACCTACTAAGGGGTCACACATGTGTCAATGCATGCGTGACCCCTTAGGACCACATACGACCCCTTAAGACACTATGTGATGAACTAAGGGGTATGTCTTTCACGCTACAATTTTATAAGGGGTCATATGCGGTTCTAATGGGTCAGGACCACATATTACCCCTTAGGACACTATATGATCCTAAGGGGAATGTCATATGTATAGTAGGATGTTATAAGGGGTCATATGTGACCGACTAAGGGGTCACGTATGTGTTATAACACATGCGTGACACCTCAAGACCACATATGACCCCTTAGGACATATACGAAATGCCATATGTCTAGTAGGATGTTATAAGGGGTCATATGTGACCTACTAAGGGGTCACACATGTCTCAATGCATGCATGACCGCTTAGGAACACATACAACCCCTTAAGACACTTTGTGATGAACTAAGGGGTATGTCGTTCACACTAGGATTTTATAAGTTGTAATATGCGGTTCTAATTGGTCAGGACCACATATGAACCCTTAGGACACTATATGATCCTAAGGGGAATGTCATATGTATAGTAGGATGTTATAAGCGGTCATATGTGACCTACTAAGCGGTCACGCATGTGTTATAACACATGCGTGACCCCTCAACACCACATATGATCCCTTAGGACACATAGGAAATGTCGTATGTATAGTAGCATGTTATAAGGGGTCATATGTGACCTACTAAGGGGTCACACATGTGTCAATGCATGTGTGACCCCTTTGGACCACATACGATCCCTTAAGACACAATGTGATGAATTAAGGGGTATGTCATTCACACTAGGATTTTATAAGGGGTCATATGCCGTTCTAATGGGTCAGGACCACATATGACCCTTTAGGACAATATATGATCCTAAGGGGAATGTCATATGCATAATAGGATGTTATAAGGGGTCATATGTGACCTACTAAGGGGTCACACATGTGTTATAACACATGCATGACCCCTTAGGACACATAGGAAATGTTATATATATACAGTAGGATGTTATAAGGGGTCATATATGACCTACTAAGGGGTCACACATGTGTCAATGCATGCATGACTCCTTAGGACCACATACGACCCCTTAAGACACTATGTGATGAATTTAGGGGTATGTCATTCACACTATGATTTTATAACGGGTCATATGCGGTTCTAATGGATCAGGACCACATATGATCCCTTAGGACACTATATGATCCTAAGGGGAATGTCATATGTACAGTAGGATGTTACAAGGGGTCATATGTGACCCATTAATGGGTCACGCATGTGTTATAACATATGCATGACCCCTCAAGACCACATATGACCTCCTAGGACACATAGGAAATGTCATATGTACAGTAAAATGTTATAAGGGGTGATATGTGACCTACTAAAGGGTCATGCATGTGTCAATGCTTTTTTGACCGCTTAGGACCACATACGACCCCTTAAGACACTATGTGATGAACTAAGGGGTATGTCGTTCACACTAGGATTTTATAAGGGATCATATGCATTTCTAATGGGTCAGGACCACATATGACCCCTTCGGACACTATATGATCCTAAGGGCAATGTCATATGTATAGTAGGATGTTATGAGGGGTCATATATGATGTACTAAGGGGTCACACATGTGTTATAACACATGCGTGACCCCTCAAGACCACATATGACCCATTAGGACACATACGAAATGTCATATGTATAGTAGGAATGTCATATGTACAATAGGAAGTTATAAGGGGAATGTCATATGTACAATAGGATGTCATATGTCAATGCATGCCTGACCCCTTAGGACCACATATAACCCCTTAAGACACAATGTGATGAACTAAGGGGTATGTCATTCACACTAGGATTTTATAAGACGTCATATGTGACCTACTAAGGGTTCACGCATACGTCAATGCATGTGTGACCCCTTAGGACCACATACGACCCCTTAAGAGACAATTTTGATGAACTAAGGGGTATGTCATTCACACTAGGATTTTATAAGGGGTCATATGTGGTTCTAATGGGTTAGGACCACATATGACTCGTTAGGACACTATATGATCCTAAGGGGAATGTCATATGTATAGTACGATATTATAAGGGGTCATATGTGACCTACTAAGGGGTCATGCATGTGTTATTACACATGCGTGACCCCTTAAGACAACATATGACCGCTTAGGACACATAGGAAATCTCATATGTATAGTAGGATGTTATATGGGGTCATATGTGACCTACTAAGGGGTCACGCATGTGTCAATGCATGCATGACCCCTTAGCAATGCATATGACCACTTAAGACACTATGTGATGAACTAAGGGGTATGTCGTTCATACTAAGATTTTATAATAGGTCATATGTGGTTCTAATGGGTCAGGACCACATATGACTCCTTAGGATAGTATAAGATCCTAAGGGGAATGTCATATGTATAGTAGGATGTTATAAGGGGTCAGATGTGACCTACTAAGGGGTCACGCATGTGTTATAACACATGCGTGACCCATCAAGACCACATATGACCCCTTAGGACATATAGGAAATGTCATATGTATAGTACGATGTTATAAGGGGTCATATGTGACCTACTAAGGGGTCATGCATGTGTCAATGTATGCATGACCCCTTATGACCACATACGACCCCTTAAGACACTATGTGATGAACTAAGGGGTATGTCATTCAAGCTAGGATTTTATAAGGGTTCATATGCGGTTCTAATGGGTTAGGACCACATATGACTCCTTAGGACACTATATGATCCTAAGGTGAATGTCATATGTACAGTGGGATTTTATAAGGGGTCATATGTGACCTACTCAGGGGTCACGCATGTGTTATAACACATGCATGACCCCTCAAGACTACAGATGACCCCTTAGGATACATAGGAAATGTCATATGTAGAGTAGGATGTTATAAGGGGTCATATGTGACCTAATAAGGGGTCACACGTGTCAATTTGTGCATGACCCCTTAGGACCACATACGACCCCTTTAGACACTATGTGATGAACTAAGGGGTATGTCGTTCAGACTAGGATTTTATAAGGGGCCATATGCAGTTCTAATATGTCAGGACCACACATGACCCCTTAGGACACTATATGATCCTAAGGGGAATGTCATATGTACTGGAGGATGTTATAAGGGGTCATATGCAACCTACTAAGGGGTCACGCATGTGTTATAACACATGCGCGACCCCTCAAGACCACATATGACCCCTTAGGACACATAGGAAATGTCATATGTAGAGTAGGAATGTCATACGTACAGTAGCATGCTATAAGGGGAATGTCATATGTACAGTATAATGTTATAAGGGGCCATATGTGACCTACTAAGGGGTCACAAATGTGTCAATGCATGCGTTACCCCTTAGGATCACATACGACCCGTTAAGACACTATGTGATGAACTAAGGGGTATGTCGTTCACACTAGGATTTTATAGGAGGTCATATGCGGTTCTAATGGGTGAGGACCACATATGACCCCTTAGGACACATAGAAAAAGCCATATGTATAGTAGGATGTTATAAGGGGTCATATGTGACCTACTAACGGGTCACACATGTGTCAATGCATGTGTGACCCCTTAGGAACACATACGACCCGTTAAGACACTTTGTGATGAACTAAGGGGTATGTCGTTCACACTAGGATTTTATAAGGAGTCATATGCAGTTCTAATGGGTCAGGACCACATATGACCCCTTAGGACACTATATGATCCTAAGGGGAATGTCATATGTATAGTAGGATGTTATAAGGGGTCATATATGACCTACTAAGGGGTCACACATGTGTTATAACACATGCGTGACCCCTCAAGACCACATATGACCCCTTAGGACCACTTACGATCTCTTAAGACACTATGTGATGAATTAAGGGGTATGTCATTCACACTAGGATTTTATAAGGGGTCATATGCAGTTCTAATGGGTCAGGACCACATATGACCCTTTAGGACCCTATATGATCCTAAGGGGAATGTCATATGTACAGTAGGATGTTATAAGGGGTCATATGTGACCTACTAATGGGTCACGCATGTGTTATAACACATGCATGACCCCTTAGGACACATAGGAAATGCCATATATACAGTAGGATGTTATAAGTGATCATATGTGACCTACTAAGGGGTCACACATATGTCAATGCATGCATTAATCCTTAGGACCACATACGACCCCTTAAGACACTATGTGATGAAGTAAGGGGTATGTCGTTCACACTAGGATTTTATAAGAAGTCATATGCGGTTCTAATGGATCAGGACCACATATGATCCCTTAGGACAGTATATGATCCTAAGGGGAATGTCATATGTATAGTAGGATGTTATAAGGGGTCATATGTGACCTATTAATGGGTCACGCATGTGTTATAACATATGTGTGACCCCTCAAGACGATATATGACCCCTTAGGACACATAGGAAGTGTCATATGTACAGTAGGATGATATAAGGGGTCATATGCGACCTACTAAAGGGTCACGCATGTGTCAATGCCTGTTTGACCCCTTAGGACCACATACAACCCCTTAAGACACTATGTGATGATCTAAGGGGTATGTCGTTCACACTAGGATTTTATAAAGGGTCATATGCGGTTCTAATGGGTCAGGACCACATATGACCCCTTCGGACACTATATGATCCTAAGGGGAATGTCATATGTACAGTAGGATGTTATGAGGGGTCATATATGACCTACTAAGGGGTCACACATGTGTTATAACACATGCATGACCCCTCAAGACCACATATGACCCGTTAGGACACATACAAAATGTCATATGTATAGTAGGAATGTCATATGTACAGTAGGATGTTATAAGGGGAATGTCTTATGTACAATAGGAATGTCATGTGTCAATGCATGCCTAACCCCTTAGGACCACATACAACCCCTTAAGACAATATGTGATGAACTAAGGGGTATGTCATTCACACTAGGACTTTATAAGATGTCATATGTGACCTACTAAGGGTTCACGCATATGTCAATGAATGTGTGACCCCTTAGGACCACATACGACCCCTTAAGAGACAATTTTGATGAACTAAGGGGTATGTCATTCACACTAGGATTTTATAAGGGGTCATATGTGGTTCTAATGGGTCAGGACAATATATGACTCGTTAGGACACTATATCATCCTAAGGGGAATGTCATATGTACAGTACGATGTTATAAGGGTTCATATGTGACCTACTAAGGGGTCATGCATGTGTTATAACACATGCGTGACCCCTTAAGACCACATATGACCCCTTAACACATGCATGACCCCTTAAGACCACATATGACCCCTTAGGACACATAGGAAATGTCATATGTATAGTAGGATGTTATAAGGGGTCATATGTGACCTACTAAGTTGTCACACATGTGTCAATGCATGTGTGACCCCTTAGGACTACATACGACCCCTTAAGACACTATGTGATGAACTAAGGGGTATGTCGTTCATACTAGGATTTTATAATGGGTCATATGTGGTTCTAATGGGTCAGGACCACATATGACTCCTTAGGACACTATATGATCCTAATGGGAATGTCATATGTATAGTAGGATGTTATAAGGGGTTAGATGTGACCTACTAAGGGGTCACGCATGTGTTATAACACATGCATGACCCATCAAGACCACATATGACCCCTTAGGACACATAGGAAATGTCATAGGTAAAGTACGATGTTATAAGGGGTCATATGTGACCTACTAAAGGGTCACGCATGTGTCAATGTATGCATGACCCCTTAGGAATACATACGACCCCTTAAGACACTATATCATGAAATAAGGGGTATCTCGTTCACACTAGGATTTTATAAGGGGTCATATGTGGTTCTAATGGGTCAGGACCACATATGACCCCTTAGGACACTATATGATCCTAAGGGGAATGTCAAATGTATAGTAGGATCTTATAAGTGGTCATATGTGACCTACTACGGGGTCATGCATGTGTTGTAACACATGCGTGTCCCCTCAAGACCACATATGGCCCCTTAGGACACATAAGAAATGTCATATGTACGATAGGATGTTATAAGGGGAATGTCATATGTATAGTAGGATGTTATAAGGTGTCAAATGTGACCTACTAAGGGGTCACACATGTGTCAATGCATGTGTGACCCCTTAGGACCACATACGACCCCTTAAGACACTATGTGATGAACTAAGGGGTATGTCATTCACACTAGGATTTTATAAGGGGTCATATATTGTTCTAATGGGTCAGGACCACATATGACCCCTTAGGACAATATATGATCCTAAGGGGAATGTTATATGTATAGTAGGATGTTATAAGGGGTCATATGTGACCTACTAAGGGGTCATGCATGTGTTATAACACATGCGTGACTCGTCAAGACAACATATGACCCCTTAGGACACATAGGAAATGTCATATGTATAGTAGGATGTTATAAGGGGTCATATCTGACCTACTAAGGGGTCATACATGTGTCAATGCATGTGTGACCCCTTAGGAACACATATGACCCCTTAAGACACTATGTGATGAACTAAGGGGTATGTCGTTCACACTAGGATTTTTTAAGGGGTCATATGCGGTTCTATTGGGTCAGGACCACATATGACCCCTTAGGACACTATATGATCCTAAGTGGAATGTCATATGTATAGTAAGATGTTATAAGGGGTCATATGTGACCTACTAAGGGGTCACACATGTGTTATAACACATGCGTGACCCCTCAAGATGACATATTACCCCTTAGGACACATAGGAAATATCATATGTACAGTAGGATGTTATAAGGGGTCATATGTGACCTACTAAGGGGTCAGGCATGTGTCAATGCATGCGTGACCCCTTAGGACCACATACGACCCCTTAAGATGCTATGTGATTAACTAAGAGGTATGTTGTTCACACTAGGATTTGATAAGGGGTCATATGCAGTTCTAATGGGTCAGGACCACATGTGACCCTTTAGGACACTATATGATCCTAAGGCGAATGTCATATGTACAGTAGGATGTTATAAGGGGTCACGCATGTGTTATAACATGTGTGTGATTCCTCAAGACCACATATGACCCCTTAGGACACATAGGAAATGTCATATGTATAGTAGGATGTTATAAGGGGTCATATTTGACCTACTAAGGGGTCACGCACATGTCAATGCATTTATGACCCCTTAGGACCACATATGACCCCTTAAGAAACTATGTGATGAACTAAGGGGTATGTCATTCACACTAGGATTTTATAAGGGGTCATATGTGGTTCTAATGTGTTAGGACCACATATGACCCCTTAGAAAACTGTATGATCCTAAGGGGAATGTCATATGTATAGTAGGATGTTATAAGGGGTCATATGTGACCTACTAAGCTGTCACGCATGTGTTATAACACATGCTTGACCCCTCAAGACCACATATGACCCCTTAGGACACATAGGAAATGTCATATGTATAATAGGATGTTATAAGGGGTCATATGTGACCTACTAAGGGGTCACACATGTGTCAATGCATGTGTGACCCCTTAGGACCACATGCAACCCCTTAAGACACTATGTGATGAACTAAGGGGTATCTCGTTCACACTAGGATTTTATAAGGGGTCATATGCGGTTCTAATGGGTCAGGACCACATATGACCCCTTAAGACACTATATGATCCTAAGGGGAATGTCATATGTATAGTAGGATGTTATAAGGGGTCATATGTGACCTACTAGTGGGTCACGCATGTGTTATAACACATGCGTGACCCCTCAAGACCACATATGACCCGTTGGGACACATAGGAAATGTCATATGTACAATATGATGTTATAAGGGGAATGCCATATGCATAGTAGGATGTTATAAGAGGTCATATGTGACCTACTAAGGGGTCACACATGTGTCAATGCATGTGTGACCCCTTAGGACCACATACGACCCCTTAAGACACTATGTGATGAACTAAGGGGTATGTCTTTCACACTAGGATTTTATAAGGGGTCATATGCGGTTCTAATGGGTCAGGACCATATATTACCCCTTAGGACACTATATGATCCTAAGGGGAATGTTATATGTATAGTAGGATGTTATAAGGTGTCATATGTGATCTACTAAGGTGTCACATATGTGTTATAACACATGCGTGACCCCTCAAGACCACATATGACCCCTTAGGAAACATAGGAAATGCCATATGTATAGTAGGATGTTATAAGGGGTCATATGTGACCTACTAAGGAGTCACACATTAGTCAATGTATGCGTGACCCCTTAGGACCACATACGACCCCTTAAGACACTATGTGATGAACTAAGGGGTATGTCGTTCAAACTAGGATTTTATAAGGGGTCATATGCGGTTCTAATGTGTCAGGACCACATATGACCCCTTAGGACACTATATGATCCTAAGTGGAATGTCATATTTGTAGTAGGATGTTATAAGGGGTCATATGTGACCTACTAAGGGGTCACACGTGTTATAACACATGCATGACCCCTCAAGACCACATATGACCCTTAGGACACATAGGAAATGTCATATGTACAGTAGGAATGTCATATGTACAGTAGGATGTTATAAGGGGAATGTCATATGTACAGTAGGAATGTCATATGTGATCCTAAGGGGAATGTCATATGTACAGTAGGATGTTATAAGATGTCCTATGTGACCTACTAAGGGGTCACGCATGTGTTAATGCATGGATGACCCCTTAGGACCACATACAACCCCTTAAGACACTATGTGATGGACTAAGGGGTATGTCGTTCACACTAGGATTTTATAAAGGGTCATATGCGGTTCTAATGGGTCACGCATGTGTTAAGACACTATTTGATGGACTAAGGGGTATGTCATTCACACTACAATTTTATATGGGGTAATATGCTGTTCTAAGGGGTCACGCATGTATTATAACACGTGTGACTCCTTAGGACCACGTATGACCCCTTAGGACACTATGTGATCCTAAAGGGAATGTCATATATACACTAGTATGTTATATGTGATCCTCTATTACCTCCTAAGGGAACATATAGTGTCATCAGGGCATATGTTGTCTTAAGGGGTCATGTTGTGCGTGTAATAGGATGTGAAAATGGGTCACATTGTAGAGGATTTATTTTGTCTAATTTGTTTAAATTTGTTATCTAAATTTTCTAATGTTTATTTAAATGAAAATTTATTAATTTTTCTAATGTTTAATTTATTATATTTACGTTTGTGACATTTTTTTAATTTTCTTTTTTTGCTAGTGTTTTTCTAAGTTCTGATTTACTATCTTAGTTTTCTATGTTTTTCATAACAATTTTTTAAAATGTTGAAAAAAATATACATATATACAATTATGTAATTTTAAAAACAAATTGACACATTTAAGTCAAAACATTAAATTATCAAACATTTTTCTAAAATAATGAAAAGCAATAAATTATCAAACATTTTTCTAAAATGTTAAAAAACAATAACTATATACAATTATTTAATTAAAAAAATAAATTAACAAACAAATTATTTATTAATTTAATAAAAAAAGACATTATTAAACCAAACAAAGGGTTTTCACCTGATATAATAAAGGTCAAAAACTGAAATATGAAAGACGCTAGCTGCTGCAAACAAAGCTCAGTGACGTGATGCTAACGAATGGTTTGATCCAACCCCCACCAGACAGAAAAAGACAACTTTGATAATGACCCTTTAACTGTCACTTTTGCTATATAAATGTTTTAAAAAACCCTAACTAAAAAAGGGTTCGAGCCAAGGGGGGATTCGCTCGAACCCAAAAGTCACCCGCGGTTCGAGCGAACCCAGGTCCGCAACGTGGTTTGCTCGAAATCCCAAGGGTAGTTCAAGCGGAGACCCCTATTTCGCTTGAACACGTAGAAAATTGAACTTCCCACTTTTGCCAAATTCCTTCGTTGGTAAAAGTGGGAACCAGCTTTGTGAATTCACCCAGAATTATATGTTGTGTGTCTGCGAGTGTATTGGATCCAAGGGGACGATTTTCCTTCACTCATTTCGGTGAGACAGGGAACATCACGATTCTCCTTCATCAGTGTGTATGCTGTGTTTTCTATATTGTATATATGCATGTGTGGTTCAGTGATGCAGGATAATTGCAGGTACAAGTACCGGGTAGGTACAGGGTATCGTCTCCACCTGGCTTCATGGGTCTAAGCATGCCTTATATTTTATGATGGAAGTGGAGGAGATAGTAGTTGACCCTATTTTATTCAATTACACTCGAGTGAGTGTCGTCAGTTGGTCGTCCTATCAGTTTGTTCAGCCTTTGTATTTTGTTTTTTGATCTTTTATGAGTATTTGCTTGAGTTTTACTTAGTTTGTGTGTTTAATGATTTTAATTATTGCATGTTATGTTTTATTTGTCTATGAAGGGTGAAAAATTGTTGATAATGTGAATTAAATAGTGACGTTAGGATTTAACATCCTTCGTGTAGAAGTAGGTGAATTATCAGAACTATACTCAATAGTTGGTTTTCAAAATTATACTATAGTTATACGTATTTTATATGTATATTCGGACTCGATCATATACATATATATACGTGTAGGTAATTATGATTCATGTCTATTTATATTGATTATTTTAATGTGAATTATGATAAGTTGAATAATTTGGATTCTACGACTTAACGTACCTTATATCGAATGATTATTGTCTTTTGTATAAGAAAGTGTAATTTTATTAATGCTTGTTTTATAAATTTTATATAAATATTAGTTAGATAACTTTGAATTCGATCGTATATATATTATATATATACAATTATTGTGAAATTTGTTTACATTAGGAAATTTGTTTATACCTACGTAATCCTTTGAGATTAAAATAAATATATATACGTATTATATATATGTATATGAATCGACCATATACAAGTATATACATATGTAATTATGATATATAAAAACATATTTTTAAAATTATAAATATATATATATAAATATATATATATATATATATATATATATATATATATATATATATATATATATATATATATATATATATATATATTTTGATAGGTAATTGGCCAAAGCCTGAATAGCTTTTGACTGGAGCTATGAACCAGTGGGGCCATAGTAGGGGGCCCCATCCCCATTACATATCTTTGAATTATTATTATTATTGTGTTTGATTAGATTGACCCCAAGACCTTCCCCATCTTATGGAAGGCCAAGAGTCACAGCTTAGAATTCCTCTTTAGATGTCCCTATTGGGAGTTGAACTTGAGTCTCCACCATGAGAACCCAGTGTTTTAACCAGTTAAGCTCAACCCCTTGGACTTAAAATTATAAATATTGTTTTAATGAAAAACCAAAATATATATTTACATGTATATTTAATTTGTTAAATAAAGATTAATGTTTAAATATATATATTACTGAAAGGGTCATTAATTATATATTAAAAATATAAAAATAAAATTAAAATTAAAATAAAACAAATTAAATAGAAGGTGGCGGGTTTAAATAAAGTTATTTAAAACAATAACTAGGGTGGCCAATAGTAATATCGACCACCCCCCTTATATAAAGGGAGGGGTCGGTATTACCACCGACCACCCTCTCCCCTTCAATTAAACCAAACACCACATGGAGTTAAGCACCGACCTACCCTCCACCCTTTTTATTATACATACCCCATGTCACAAGCAAATACGGTGGGAGGCACCGATTAATATGCAACCTTGCCATTAAGATATGTAGGGGTAGGAATTAATGTAGGGATGAACTTGGAAAGTAATGTGGCTCACCAGCCCATGTAAACCCACCTGTATCCACCATGATCAACATGTATAAGATAGTTATTTAACTTGAATGTTTTAAGGAAGTCATTTTTAGTTAAGTCGACTTAGTATTGGAGTCAAAAGCCACATGTATCATCAATAATTATGAATTTAACAACTTTAGTGGTGTGGTGTCACAAAATAGATAATAAATAATTTGCATGGGGAACACATAAGTGTTCAAATATGATTAGGATTGTTATGATACAATTAGATCTTGAGTGATGTCACTTAGTGTAGACGTATAAAACTGACCATATTCCTAAATGAATATTTAATGTTCATTTTATTCTCATTCCTCTATTTTAGTTAAATCTAATTTAATTAAATCACCACATTCTTCTATTTAATTAAATAAATTATTCAATTTATTTATTTAAATTCACTTAAACCCTTTATATCATTTAATTGAATAAATCATTTTATTTAATTAAACCCCTTCTCTCTACTTTTAATTAAATTTATATTTAATTAAATAGTTTACCCCAATTAAATAAATCTAATTTATTTAAATCTCCAACTTGCAACCAAATTGAAATAAAGCAATTTTATTTTAATTAATCCTTTATCCTCCACCCACTTGTATTTTCCTACAAATGCAAGTTGCACAACTATTTTAAATAAATAAATTATTTATTTAAAATTCTATTTATCCTCACCCACTTGAAACCTTTAATGGTTTCCCTTAAAGTCTTCAAACTCAATGGCTTCCTTCTAGAGTCTTCTTAAGCCTTTAATGGTTTCCCTTAAAGTCTTCAAACTTAATGGCTTCTTTCTAGAGTCTTCTTAGGCCTTTAATGGTTTCCCTCAAAGTCTTCAAGCATTTAATCCTTTATCTTCCTTTTTCTCATGTAAATAAATTAAGATTTATTTAAATCCAAAATTCACATTCACATTTAAATAAATTAATATTTATTTAAATATTTATCCAAATGCAAATTACACCATTTAATTGAAATAAATGATTTTATTTCAATTAAAAATCCCAAAATTCCTCCCAATTGCATTCTCCTACAAAATCCACTTGCATGCCTAAATCCCTTCTAGATTCTTCTAACTCCTTCTAATTAGCCTAATCCTATCCTAATCATTGTCACATCTCTAAGCAAAGGGAAGTCACCTCTCAAACCTTCAAAGTCTTTGAAAACCATCAAAGGCTTTAGGTCTTCAACAACTTAACCTTGAAAGTCTTCCAAACCATTAATGGTTAACTCAACCCTCTTGCATGGTTAGATACTTTTTGACTAACTTAACCCTCATCTAACTCATGGGTCTCTTCAAAGCATTTATTTCTTTGACTAAGGTAACCATTTAACCCTTGCACATTCATTTATCCCTTGGATAAAGGGAATATTCATTAACCTAACCCTAACCCAACCCCCTAGGGTAACCATCATGTCCTCTCAAGTATTTAAGGCTTCCTACCTCTCCTCTCAAATAGTCTTATGTTGACAATTGTCACCATTTCATTGGTGAAAATTGTAAACATGGATTGATAACTTTCAATCCTGACCCTTGATAAGCTCTTTCAATCTTGACCATCCATTGCCCTATTTTCACTATAAATAGAGCTCTCATTCCTCCATTTTATCATCCAAGCTTTTAGTATCTCATTTATACTCAATTTTAGCTTACATCTAGCCTCTCTTTGCCATAAGAATTAATCTAATATAGCATTTTAGAGTATTTCTATTATCATTAGCTTAAATCATTAACTAGTATATCATGTTAGGATAGTATTGCTACTAACCTTGTCATCTTATAATCTAGTTTAATCCATTTTGTAGAAACATGCATAAATATGACGCATTCATGTTAGAATTAATCTAAAGCATCCCTCATTCTTGCATTAGTCATCCCTAAGTCACTTTGCTCAGTGATCTGAGAGCAAAGACATTGGCTTGAGGGACCTTGTGAGATAGAGAACCATGGAACCAACCTTGGGAAGTTGAGTTATCCTTCATAGCTCCATAACTTGCACCAAGAAGTCCCATGTGTGTGTGTGGACAAGTCTTTTGGAATATTTTCATATATTGAGTTTCATCAACCCACTTTCCCCACATACACTTCGAATCAATCCACCTCTAGTAGAGATAGCCCGAAAGTAGGAAAGAGGGTAGATGATTACACTATATATAAACCATTGAGTTGGAAGAGAAGGGGAAGGTGAGATGCAATGAAGGATTAGAGAATGGAATGAAGAAGAGAAGGTAGGAAAAGATATAGAGGAAGATAGCAAATAGCAAGTTGGAGCAAAGAGAAATAAAGAAAAAGAGAGCAAGATAGAGGTGAGAAAGAACGTAGAAGAGTGACAAGAGATTAGGGAGAATGGAATAGTGGAGATTTTGATGTGTTTACGATCAAGTCGTAAAAGATCAACGATGATCATCTCCGATTTAGTGTCAAACTTAGGGGTTACACTCTTAAATGAGTGTTAATTACTTTGTTTACTCAGAATAGAGATCTCGTAAGATAGAAGAGCGCCAAGGTGGAAAGTATTGGAACCCGGACGTATTGCAGACAGTTTGAAGTTATCAAGGATCGTAATAGCCAGGGATCGCATTTCTTGAGGTAGGCTCAAATCTAGTATGTTTTGTTGAAAGGATTTAAGAGATTAAGAATGATCTAGATTTATATTTATGAAATAGTTAGAGTCATAATCAATTTATTACGATCATGCAAGTATAAATGCATTAATGATATATTTCATGCAAGTTGGTAGATTAAACTTAGTGAAACTCTTAGAAAATTAGATCACCCAATCCTTTAGAAACAGAGTCAGAGGATAGAGAGAGAAACTCTGAAATTGAACTACGAAAAAGATGAAACATTAGGTTTATGACTTATTTGTTAGAGTATTCAGGTATTTACTTGATTAATTAAACATTCTTTGTTTAATTATTTAAGTTCCCTTTATCTCTTTTACACTTAAGCTAACTTTAGGTGCATATAATTAATTGTTTTAATTAATTATTATGTGCAAACCCAGGTTTTCCCTTTTTAGGGTTTCTTGACCTATTAAAGGTTGAGTTCTTTCTTTTCATTGTAAGAATCACATTACATATTTTTGTGAATATTGAGCTCTCTCTTTTTGAGCATATTCTCTGTGTTTTGTATGTTCTTTAGATTTTGCTTCATTGCTTCTCCTTGTAACAGGTTATTCAGCTTGCAGAAGATCTTCAGGCTCCTGTGGTGTTGTATTTTCTCAACTCCTATATGGTATCAGAGCTCAGATCTGCAGCTGCCTGTTCTTGTTTTGAGATTTTTGGCTTTGGAAGCAAATCTGGGGTTTCAGGAATTTTTTTGTGTACCTAAGGTTTGAGCTTTTTTTTTTGAGAACTTTGGGCCTAAATGGACCTCACCATCATGCTCAGAAGGCCCGAAAACCCCTATGGTCATATAAAATTTGACCTATTTTAGTTCCTGAGTCTCTGGGAGCTATTTTTTCTCCGATCTAGGCCGTACGACCCTGGCCGGCAAATCGAGAAAAAAATTGAAATTTTTTTTATTTTTTTCCTTTTTACGGCATGCAGGCCGAAATTTTCTTTTAAAAAAATCTTTCAAAAAAGGCGAAAAAAAAAGAAGAGTTTTTTGTTTCTTTTTAAGAAAATTTTTTTTTTTTGGGAAAAAGTTTTTTGGGTACCGCAGGGTACCGGACTCACAGGCCTGTCAAACCTGTCAGTCCGGTCCCTGCGGCCCCACTAGTGGCCCCTCCATCCGGTTTCCGGCGGCCCGCTTCTCCCCGGCTCCGGCGACTTCCCCGGCTCCGGGCTCCGGCGACTCTCCCCGGCTCCGAGCTCCGATGCCTCTCCCCAGCACTGGCTTCTTCCCCGGCTCCAGGCTCCGGCGACCTTCCTCCGCTCCGGCAGCGCTCCCACCGCCGCTCCCGCCCCGCCGGCGCACCACCGCCGCCAAAATCTGCCACCTCCACTGGGTCGCGCCACCTCCGCCCAGCCCGAGCACCGCTCCACCACTGTGCCACCTACGCCCGGCCCGAGTGCCACCTCCGCCCGGCCCGAGCCCCACCTCCGCCCGGAGCACCACCAGCCCTTCCTCTCTAGTCCTTTTGAGAGGAGGTTGGTTTTTTGGGCCTAGATCGTGCATCCAGAGTCGGATTTTGGCGTAAAAATAGGCGTTGGAAAGGTGATTCCGAGCCGGACCTTGTGGTGGTGAATTTTTTACCTGGATCTGCTAGTTGACTATGTTTTTTATAAGTCAAAGTCGGGCTTCATTTTTGCACTTCCGGGGTTTTAGAATGGGCAAACGAACTCCGTTTTTTGAAAATGAATAGGCGTTGGAAAGCTGGTTCCAAGGCCGACCTCATGGTGTTGGTATTTTTTTCCAATTTTTCTAATTGACTGTGTTTTTGTTTACAGTCAAAGTGAGGTCTCTTTTTTGCACTCCGGGAGACGTAGAATGAGCATCCGACCTCCGTTTTTCAAAAACTTTATATTTTCGAAAAGCATGTTCTGTGTACTTTCCAGAAATCTGAGTTTTTTTTTAGATTCTGCTCCATGCATATTTTATTCAGTTTTTTGCTTTTCAGCACTCTGGTGGATATCGTGGTTGTTTCAGGTCCTGGGATCTCTTTTCTGAGTAGGGTGTCTCTGTTTTGATTCTCGTTTCTATTTCCAGTCTTCTTACCATTGTAGCTTGTAATTATGCAAACGCACTAAGATAAAGTGCCATCATGCATTGTTTACTTGCAATCTTGCATATCTTGTGTCTTGTTGTACATGCACTGTTGATCAAGTGCCATGAGGGGGTTGATGTTTGCCTTTGTTTGCCATCTTCCTTTGTCAAGTGAGTGTTCCTTCCATGACATTCGCCTCATGATGATGTGTCTCAACACCTTTGATGTTCTTGGTTCTTCGTCATGTAGTTGTTTTTGGCTGTCCTTTTCAGTGTTCCTGTCCTTCTCCCACTTCCGCATTATGGGGAGGTTTACCCTGTTGGTTCTAATGCTTCCGTGGTTCGATTGATCAACTCTTCAGGCTTTGGTTTCTCATGCCATCTGTATCTTCAATTTTAGTTGTTTTGCCTTGTTTGCCTCCTGATTCAAGTAGTGTCATTTGAGGGCACTCATGCAAATTACAGTCTTCTCTACCTAGTCATGTTCTAGTTCAGTGGATGTTCTTCAGATCAACAGTTATTCTTCAACAGAGTTTGCATGTTCTTCATGCTTCAGTGGTGTTCTTTTATCTCTTTTTGGAGAGGAGTTTTTTCCCATTGGGTTTTCTCCTTTGTCTCTATTTCATAGAGATTTCATTGTATTTGGGTACCTGATCAGGCCTTGTTGCCGGGACCCATCTTTATTGCTTTCAGTAGCTGTTCTAGGTTTTAGCTTCTCCCTAAGTCTAGCTTAAGGGGGGGTGTTAGAGTATTCGGGTATTTACTTGATTAATTAAACATTCTTTGTTTAATTATTTAAGTTCCCTTTATCTCTTTTACACTTAAGCTAACTTTCGGTGCATATAATTAATTGTTTTAATTAATTATTATGTGCAAACCTAGGTTTTCCCTTTTTAGGGTTTCTTGACCTATTAAAGGTTGAGTTCTTTCTTTTCATTGTAAGAATCACATTACATATTTTTGTGAATATTGAGCTCTCTCTTTTTGAGCATATTCTCTGTGTTTTGTATGTTCTTCAGATTTTGCTTCATTGCTTCTCCTTGTAACAAGTTATTCGGCTTGCAGAAGATCTTCAGGCTCTTGTGGTGTTGTATTTTCTCAACTCCTATATTACTAAATAGTGTATTAATATAGTTGTAATTCGTATTTTCTGGAAGTCTTAATTTGAAAGCTATTTATGCATTTTGTTGTTTTAAAAGAAGATTGTCTGTATTAGGATCTTGTGTAAATGGTGTTTTCAGTCAAGTTTAAATTCTATTGCAATTCTGGTTGAGTTGTCATTGTGTCCTATGTTATTATATTTCCTTGGTCAAGTGTTGATGTATAACCTTATTGATGTGAGCCATTGTGTGTTTTGTCCAAATGGTCAATCTTTGGTTAGTGATCGTGTATCCTTCACCTGTGGTTTGTGAGGAGTAGGTATGGCTGTCTATTTCACCATAGAGTTCTCGTAGAGAGACCTTTCCTGTAGTGTCCTATGAGAGAGAGAGTGGCTTTCGAGCGGGGGCCGTGCCCGAAGTGGATGACAGGATAACCCGTTGGAAGTCAAATAAAAAGTGATAACCTAATAATTCATTAAGGGGTGGTTAGAATAAATATTAATTAAGATAATGTGCCTCGTGCATAGGTGTAGTGCTTGTATAGGGCTCATAATGTTACGAGAAGGCCTGGAATGGCAAACTTACCACATCTTCATGAAAGGATTGGTAGGGTCCGCATGAGACTTAGTTGGAGCTGAAAGCCGGGAGAGGTTACCAAGACAGAGAGCCAGGACCTAGGAGGCTATACCATGGTATCCATCTTAAGCTATGCGATGACACTCTCTCCTTAGAGTCACTAGTGTTTGTGAGTTGAGTCACATGGATGTTTGTGGAGTCTTGTAGTCCTTTCATACTTGTCTTACTTTGCTTGCTTGAGGGTTTTCTACTATCTCCTAGCACGATGGGGTGGTTCCTTTTCGGGATCACATGGTCGGGTGGTAGTGCCACTTCCCATCAGATGTTCTGGAATGTATCTTCAAGTGAGGAAGGGCTTCGCTGATGTTCTTGGTTCGTGGTTCATGTACCAGCTCATGTTCGTGATCATTGTTCAGTTGAGACCTTGTGGTCATTGTATCAAACTTTTATGTAACCTTCATATTGCAACGTTGTAATTCATGGTATTTTTGTAAACATGTATTTATGGATATTGAAAAAGGGAGTCATTGTAATGTTTGTTAATTCAGTTGCTTTAAATATTTTGTATATATGAACTATGAGAAATGAATGCATTGGAGTACTTTGATTCTTTCATTATGGAATTTAGATGTTTGTGTAGATTTTATCTTAAACATTTAATTTTCCTAAATAACTGAATAATAGGATTTTCCGTGGTGTTATTATAATCTACGAAGTAATCTTTGTTGGTAACCCTTAGGGAATTAGGTGTTAGACTTCTGTTGTGTTATTAAATGTGCAAGTGATATAATTAATGCACTTGCTCCTTTTAAAAAAAATTATTTCACCCTTTAGTTGCCTAGATTGTGATGTTTTCCTTTAGGGTTTCTGGCGGGGCATTACACGAACTATGTGTTATAAATGTGTATATATTTTGTTGATTTGTATGAGAGTGTTTATGTTCATCCCAGTGTATTTGTATATCTAGATTATTGATGTTCATGATGTTTAAGAAGTGCATGTGTTCAATGATCCAACTCTGATTTGAAATGTTATTTGGGGTTTTGTTTCAGATGTCTCCGGTTGGCATGACAAACTCCTCACGTGTCTATCCTTCAGAGTGGTTTTTTTTCTTTTGGTAACTTAAGATTGTGTTTTTAATAAATAATAATATTCCCATATCAACAAAGAGATGGAAGCTTTAGAATAGATACTTGTTTCAAAAGACATGTGTCTTTGGAATAATGAATTGGAGGTCTCTGTACCCATTAATTATCATCAAAGATTTTGTTAATGCTAATGAATCCATGTGTATTCTATGACATAGATTGACCATCTTAATTGCTGCACACTCGTTTTAAATCATCGATTTTGCAATTAGTAGCTGTGATTAACTAACTTGTCACTAACACGCTATAGGAAATATACATTTTGGAGCCAAAATAGACGTAGTCGATGCGTTAAGTGTGTTTTGCATCCTTCTTTATCAATCCTTAACAAAGTCTAGTTTTTGTGTTGTATTTTGGATGGGGAGAACACAGGAAGCCTTTTTAACAACATTGGTGGTGGATCATAGTCATTATTTTGTTGCAATTGCAATGAAATATGTTCTACAATGGAATGTCATGGATAGTTTATGGCTAAACTGTCAGCTGGGTTATACATAACACAACAACATGTTGACTTTGTATTACAATGTGGGAATAATTGGTCGTGTGTTGGCTGTGTCATTTGTGGTGAATGTGTGGTGTTATTGATAGTGTGAAGAATATGAATTGCATTTTTTTTATTTCAGTTCAATCATGTCAATTGCATTGTGAAAAAGGTTGAGGGAAACTGGAGATCTTAATTATGGGTTACTAGAGCTAAAGGCAAATGATCTCCTGGGAGTTGGTCGCGTTCGCTTCCCAGTGACACATGACATCGGCCTGCCTATAAGCTAAGTAGTTTTAATGGATTATGCAACATGTAGTATTGCTTGGTGTTGTCATTGTTTAATGCTTGTGACTGGAGAACCAATTTGTTTACCCGGGAGAGAGTTGGGCTTTCATATGCAGGACCAGTTTGGCATTCAAATATGAAAGATTTAGGAGTTGGGCTTTCACATCTAAGAGTAGTTGAGGATTCAAATCCGAAAGAGTCGAGAGTTGGGCTTTCAGATGCGCGACCAGTTGGAGATTCAAGTCTGAAAGATTCAGGAGTTGGGCTTTCACATCCAAGACTAGTTGAGGATTCAAATCTGAAAGAGTCAGGAGTTGGGCTTTCAGATGCGCGACCAGTTGGGGATTCAAACCTGTAAGATTCAGGAGTTGGACTTTCACATCCAAGACTAGTTGAGGATTCAAATCTGAAAGAGTTAGGAGTTGGGCTTTTAGATGCGAGATTAGTTGGGGATCCAAATCTGAAAGAGTCAGGAGATGGACTTTCAGGTTAGGGACTAGTTGGGGATTCAAATCTAAATGAGTCACGAGTTGGGTCTCCAATTTTGAACCCATTGTCAAGTCGACTTCTCAGTGACTGCACAACCACACTAGTAATTATTTATCATTGCATTATATTTTTTTTCCATCATTGCATGGCATGGTTGCTGGAAGTTGGGATTTATAAGTGGAAATGTAGATATATAAATGGGCATAAAATGCATCGATGAAGTGTGCTATTTTATTGAACAACATTATGATAGTGGTTGTGCTGGTGAGGAAGATGAGGCTATTGGAAATGTAGATGAGGGCAATTATATTGATGCTTGAGGTGGTGAGAGTGAAAAAGGGGATGTTCGTAGCAAGAACGGGGTGAGCATAGAGCAGGAGACTGAACAACAACATGATTCTATCAGTGCTCACGAATAGGAACAAGGAGGAGGGGTGAGTACAAAGGAGGTCGACTATTAGTCATTATATATTAGATTATCTTTATAATGCTTGATTAGTGTAATATTGAATGTGACACTTTGTCTCTATTGGTTGTGCGCAGCAATAGGCTGATCACAAAAGAGAACATATTAATGGTAGGTTGCACTACTTTTGTCTCTTCCGTTATTGTTCTGAAAATGGAGACCATCGGTTTTGGGACCTGAGGAGGCTTAATATGCATAAAGCTAGATAACATGAACTTCCATTATTGGGGATTGCATGATGGAGTCGTCAATCATGTGGTAGTGGACAACGCAACACAGATCATACGAAGAAATCGTTGATGCACTTGAAAAAGAGGGAGTGTAATATCGAGTACCAAATGGGTGTGCGACACATTATGCAAAAAAATGTGTCACTGACCGGGTGCATGAAATATGGCAAGAAAACACATGATGAGCTTCCTACCAAAGGGAAGGAAGAGATAAAGGAAGCAGTGTAAGTGTACAACGGTAGCCCAGTTAGGGAGGCGAGAAGGAAGAAGGTTTTAGAGTTACTGGAAAGAAAGAATATTGCAACAAAGGTAATTTTTAATGATCGTATTGTCTTGTAGTTTACTAAATTCCTTTAAACATCTGAAGAATGACTTATTGACCTATCCTATCCTGGTGCCCAGAGTTTAAGTGACAGTGCAGGCCATGGCGAGGAGGTTCTGGCATCGAAGGCTAATCGTGAAACAAGCGTGCCAGTGAATGAGGTTGCATTTGTTTTGTTGGGGAAGCAAAAAAAGAAGAATGTTGTGGAAAAAAAAGGCCGACTTCATATCCTAAAACAAATGAGGGTGCATCTCTTTTTTTGGGGAAGCAAAAAAAGAAGAATGTTGTGGAAAAAACAAGGTGGACTTCACATCCTGAAACAAACATGCTAGTTAATGAGCCTGCATGTGATTCATCGAGGAAGCAAGAAAAGAAGAATGCCGCAAAAAAAACAAGTCTGACTTCAGATGAGGCCACACATTTGTCATCGAAGGTGACTATTTGTTGGCCTATCCATATGTGTATTTTCATTGCATGGTATTCTTTGCACTATGTAGTATGTTGACTATTTCGTCCATGTCATTGTAGGCCGATTTTGATGGGGTCCATGGAGGGAGCATGGACTCCCGTGGTATTGGATGACACGGAATGCAATGTACCCAAAAAAGTAAGTCGAAAACCTCAGTCATTTGTTAAGTATAAGTCCATTTCATCGAAGAAGCTGAAGGAGACATCAAATGAAAAATTGGGTGCATGCAGTGGCGAGAAGATTGCGGAGCAGTCTTCTTAATTGGAGCAGACGATGGACGATAGGAGAAAAGAACAACCAATGCAGTTGGTTGATGACACCATGTGTAATATTCCCCAAAAAACAAGTCCAAAATCTCAGATGTCTGTTAGGAGGAAGAAGGTGAAGGAGACGACGATTGAAAAATCGAGTGCGTGCAATGGCAAGACCATTGTAAAGCAGTCTCCTGAACCGGGGCAGAGGTTGGAGGATAGGTGCAAAGATGAATAGGTAATGCGGTGCCTTTGTGCATGACATGTAGTGCGATATCATCACATGGTGTGTTATACTATAGAGTAACTCTTTTTGTATGCAGTCGATTGCGATATTGGATGAGAAACTTCAAAAGTCTATTTGGAGGGAGAAGCTGAAGGAGACACTGAATGGAAATTTCAGTGCATGCAGTGGCAAGAATATTGCAGAGGAGTCTACTTAATTGGGGAAGACATTGGAGGATAAGAGCAGAGATGAATAGGTATTGCGCTCTTATTTTGGATAATAGGCGGTGAGAGGCAGTGTAATACTGGAGAGCATTTTTTTATGATGTTGTGGTTTGTGTCCAATATCTTTGTTCATGTTATTACCTTAGTCATGTAAAATTCATCGGCCTTGGTCCAGTAGTGTTCATAGGCGTACGGGTTTAATGTGTACTTACACTCCTATACAATGTGTCATGTTTTGTAGCATAATCCGATAGAATTGAGAAAGTTCTGGGGGAAATGATGATGGATGTACAAATGTAGACCGTGACCGCGATGGGGGCAACGGGCCGGGAGAGTCAACTATTTTGGTACTGTTGTATTACATGGCCATGAATTGATTTGCCTATTTTTGATGGATAGGTATAAAGAATTTTATTTAAGCTACCACGTCCACTCAATACTGATGTAGACAACCGTGGAAGACAAAGAAGAGTGTGCCAATGAAGTTGCTCATGTTGTTGCTGTTGGAGTTGAAGTCCACCTAATAGTGGATGGGGTATTGGTTGGGGAAGGCATTGATGATGTCCTAGGGAAGGGTGTAATGTGTCATACTATTCCAGTCCCATGACATTGTGCTAAAGTTCACATCATCAAAGTCTTTGATGCAAATTCCCAACTCCCTTGCCCAAGTCCTTTCGCCGATGTCTTGTCGAATTCCCTAAACTCATGGGCAATGTGGCCTATTGAAGACCTGGTCTATTCCCCACCCATGGTAAGTTATGAAGATGACAAGATCCCTTCCTTCGTCATCTCATTCCAATGTTTATCTTATTCTAATGGAATGAAATAGGTAGCACTCGTATGATGTCATTTGTATGCGGCAAGATAAAGTTGGTGAAAGTGTCCAGCCACAAAAAGAGGATGTTAAATGTGGCCCTATGATCAAATGGGTAAGTGAGAGGCTATGATCACTTGGCATCACCCCTCCCAAGCTGCATAAGAATGAGAAGAAGCATAAAGCATTTTACGGCGTTGTCAATCCAGACAATGGAGGCGATAATATTTTTCAATCATAGTTGTTGTTCCTCTTTCCTAATATTTAAAGCGTGATACTGTGGTGGAAGATCAGTCTTGATACACTATTCAGATGGGATTTGGAGATGTTATATTGAGATGGATTTTACCTTACCATAGTTTAAACCCTCTCAATTATTGTTTATGTTTTAAATGAATTGTACTTTATTTTCAACCTTTCCTGCTATTTTAAGCAACATAACTGTAAAGGCTTGATTTGTTGGACTATTTCATGGTGATCCTGCACCATCAACTACCCTTTAATAACTTTAGAAACTTATCTTTGGTGTGCAACATTTTTAATAATGATAGTGGATGGTATAATAAAGTCGATGATAGTCGTTTATTGTTCAAGTTTTGTTCAAGGTCTCTTACATATGCATATGCATAGGTTTTGTTATTGCGTAGTAATAGGGTTCCTACAACTCTTTTACATATACAGATCAAGTGGAATGTTTGATTGACATTGTAAACTATGTGCTCTTTCCACTATAGCTTACAACAATTCAATATACCATTGTTATTGTTTGTTTTTTAATACTGAATCTGAAATGAATTAACAACAAAAAAATAACACAAAAAAATCAATTAAAATACACCAGACTTCTGTTATAGTTTCATGGCAAATGTGTAATAAGTTGGATGTAGGACAAGGAGTGGTGAGTGATGGATTTATCTTCCCAAGACATGGATTCTCAATTGGTAGGTAACCTGCCACCCAAGTACCCAGTTTAGTGAACATGTCAACTTTAGTGAACACGTTAACTTTTGTATTGTACATAATGTTATTCATGCAAAAAATGCAACAGATAGCTGTTCGTTTCATGTTGGCATAAACTATTGTTTCTTGCATTTTTCATGTTGTCTTGCCCACATGTCTACTGATACTTCTTTTTTAGAATTGTTTGCAGGGATGGCAATGGGAAGAGCACGGATAGGAAAAATAAAGGGCGTTGAAACATCTATTCTGCATAATGAAATGCCTGCTATGAATTCAAAGGTGAATAAGATGCCCAATGTTCTCACCTCCAACGATGATTTAGGGAAGTCTGCAAGAAAAACACCACCACCCTTTGTAGACTAGAATGATGGGATGGATAGAACGAAGTTTGACACCATGCATGCAGAAGGTCAAAATGGCCCACGTTGAAAATGAAAGGCAAAAGAGGATTGTTTCTGATCTTGAATGGAGATTCACTAAAGTGAAAAGGAGATGCACTGAACTCAATAAGAAATGCACTAAACTCGATAAGAAATGCATGGAACTCAATAACAAGGTCATGGACTTGGACGATAAGAATACAAACCTTGAGCTGGAAGTACATAGATTGCAGATGGTGAATGGGAGACAAGAGGTAGTGCATGAGGCGTGTGCTAAAAGCAGCAAAATCATAAGTGACTAGATGCAGGGCATGTTAGATGTTTGTGCGCAACATGCTTAGTACTGGAAACAAAGGTACGAGGAGGTTTCTACCTCTTTAATCGATGAAGTTGATGGGAATGATGTGCCTCTCCTTACTCGGACCACTGGGGGAAACAAAAGTCATTTAAATACTCAACCTCTAGCTCCATAATAGGCTTGTACTGTTGTGAAAGTTTTCTAGATGTATATTGTTGGCTCTTGTAGAATAAAACGTTAGCAATGGTGTAGATTGTTTCTAATCAAACATATTCTTTCATTTAAGAAAACACTTTGTATGCTTCATGAATGGTTATTTTCAATAAATGTGATTGACTTCACTTAAACAACTTCAATGGTTAATGATTGGTTTCTTGTACACTTTTTCATGCTTTCTGAATGGTTATATGTGGCTTTTCTACACGTCTTGTATGATGAATGGTTTTGGCACTTCTCTTAATGACTTCTGAATCAGTCTTGGTGAACCAAGGCGGGTGAATCTATACCTGAAACCTAAATCTGTATGTTAAAGGTTTTTATATAGCAGATTTAAAAGAACTAGTAATTGTATGATGACAATTTTTCTTAACTTCCACCTGCTTATAATAGTTGCTTATTGAAGACTAAAAAATGCTTATTTATAAATGATGGATAAACTGAATCACAAGTACATAAGATAGCTCAATGAGTATTCTTCTTCATAAATATTAAATATAGATCAATGAGTATTTAACTATTTAATCTTTAGCACACGAATAAGGTGGAGTATAACACACAGGTTAGTTATACTTATATTCTATAAACAAAGAAACTAAAATTCAAAGTAACACTTCATAGCCTGCATCTATTCTGGCTCCAAAATGAATCTTTCGTACAACATGTTAGTGACAGGTTAGTCAATCGCAGCCATTAATTGCAAAATCAATGGTGTAAAATGCGTGACTAACACATGTATTAGTTAATCCGTACTGTCATTTTGGAGCTAGAATAGACGTGTCTAGTTTTCTGATTCTTCTTTTGATTTTGCCACTGAAATGAGGTACATCATATTGTTACGATATTCTCAGAAGATCAAATGGCTCCTCTATCTGTGATGCCCTCAATGCAGCAGATGCTCTATTCTAGCTTCAAAATGACAGTATGGATTGATTAACACACGTGTTTGTCGCACATTTTACACCATCAATTTTGCAATTAACGGTTGCGATTGACTAACCTATCACTAACACACTATACAAAAGATCCATTTTAGAGCCAAAATAGATTCTACCTCCAAAACAGACTTTTTTGTACAACATGATAGCGACGTGTTAGTTTGTGAATCAATGAATTTGACTAACACAACGTCTTAGTCAATTTCGCTGATTCATAGAATGCGTGGCAGCCATTTCCTTTTGGCCCATGCAATGGCGAAATAGACTAACATGCCGTGTTATTCATTTCCCTGATTCGCCGACTGATAGGCCGCCATTTCCTTTTGGCCTGCGAAATGGCGAAATGGATGGTGTAAAATCGCAGTTGTTAATTGCAAAATCGATGGTGTAAAATGCACGACTAACATGCATGTTAGTCAATCCATACTATCATTTTGGAGCCAAAATAGGCACGTCCCTAAGGAAATGGTGGCTTGCCAATCCACAAATCAGCGAAAATGACTAACACGACGTGTTAGTCATTTTTGTCATTTCACGGGCCAAAAGGAAATGGCAGCCACACATTCCACGAATCAGTGAAATCAACTAAGACATCGTCTTAATTGATTTCATTGATTCACGGACTGCCTGGCCACCATTTCCTTTTGGCCCTCAAAATGGCGAAATAGACTAACACATCGTGTTAGTCATTTTCGCCATTTCACCCCTCAAAAGGAAATGTTGGCCAGCCAATCCGCAAATTAGTGAAATCAACGAACACAAATCAACTAACACAAATCGACTAACATGGTGTGTTAGTCTATTTTGCCATTTCGTGTGGCAAAAGGAAATGGCAGCTAGCCAGTCCTCGAATCAGCGAAATCGACTAACACGGCATGTTAGTCTATTTTGTTGATACGCGGACTAGCTGGCCGCCATTTCCTTTTGCCACGTGAAATGGCAAAATAGACTAACACGCCATGCTAGTCGATTTCTGGCTCCAAAACAGACCTTTCGTACAGTGTGTTAGCGCTAGGTTAGTCAATCGCAATTGTTTTGGAATCAGAATAGACGGGTCCAAGAAAAAAGGAAATGGCAGGCTGGAGCTAGAATAGCCACGTGCATCCAGAAATCAGCGAAATCAACTAACACGACATCTTAGTCTATTTATCCATTTCGAGGGGCAAAAGGAAATGGCGGCCACGCACTCTGCGAATCAGTAAAATTGACTAAGATGGCGTGTTAGTCATTTTTGCTGATTCGTGGACTAGCAAGCTGCCATTTCCTTTTGGCCCGCGACATGGCAAAATAGACTAACACGACGTGTTATTCTATTTCGTTGATTCACGGACTACCAGGCTGCCATTTCCTTTTGGCCCATGAAATGGCAAAATGGACTAACACAACGTGTTAGCCTATTTTTCCGTTTTGCATGGCAAAAGGAAATGGCGGCCAACCAGTCTGCGAATCAGCGAAATCAACTAACATGATGTCTTAGTCAATTTCGCTGATTCGAGGACTGCCTGGCTGCCATTTCCTTTTACCCCACAAAATGAAAAAATATGCTAACACATCATGTTAGTCGATTTCGCTGATTCACAAACTGTCTTTACCATGTTTGACAACTTTATGGATAACTTCTACTATATGTAATTTATGTTCAATTTTTAAGTTTCCTTGTCGATCACTTATGAAATTATTTTATACTATCTGGTACTATTATACATATAGTCTAGTGTTGTCTTCAATTATCTTGCCCCATTCCCTTTGATGACATGTAATGGATTGTTTATATTGTAACAATAATGCATTTCTAAAACCTGGCCTCCTTAATTAATCTTGTTGATCTATCTTAAATGAAACATTGACATATGCATCATCATGAAGAGAAAATTGTCTTCAATCCAAGTGTTCACAATTTACACATCTTAATTTCATTGCATATCAAAATTGCATTATTACAAAAATCAATGCTATTCCTTTTAGAGTAGACTTAATGATATGACATGTTTAGAGAAAGGATTATATTTATTAGATTATCTACATTCCATATCTCACATCTTAATTTCATTGCATATCAAAATTGCATTATTACATAAATCAATGCTATTCCCTTTAAAGTAGACTTAATGATATGACATGTTTAGAGAAAGGATTATATTTATTAGATTTAAATTAACATATAAAGTGTATTGGTTTGTAGACATATAAAGTGTATTGGTTTGTAGACATATAAAGTGTATAGAGACAAACATATAAATCGTAAACAATCGAGACAAATGACGTACAAAGATCGGCTATCTAACCATAGAAATGAACTGTTTTATAAAAAGAGCCTAGTCATACAGAAACAGTTATACAATTTTAACGAGAGGACCTCCTCTGCGTTGGGAATCTACTATGTATCCTGACAAACCTCGATTTGGCCGAGGACTATCATAACCCGTGAAAAAGCGAGTGTAGTCCATAATAAGGAGGTTCCATGCAAATAATGTCGTGACATCCTCGATACTCTCATTGGATTATGGCACCAGGGCCCATCCACATCTCCAATGGGGTCTGTCAGCACACATTATGTGAATCCAAGGGAGAGTGATTGGCCAGTACGTAAGGGCGAAATAAATTGGCCATAGTCACCTATACAAAGTGACTGTCACCAAAGTCGACAATCGGGCGAACAACATCACCTATTCTATGTGGACTGTGTACATATTGTCCTTGGTATAATTTCTTCCCATTTGAATGGTCCACTCACCGGCCCATCTGGGATTTGTCGTTCGGATAATATCCGCAACAAGGATATCCAAGAGGTTCTAAAATAAGGCAGACTCCTCGTCATTCTCTGCCAACCTTTGTAGTAGTCTACAGATACATACGATAAGAGTGTTAATAATGTAACTATAGCATTCAATAAATGTAAGACATAAGAGTGTTAAGCACTAAAAAAATCCAAGACATAATCACACCATAAGAGTATTAATTATTTGACTAGAGCATTAAATAAATTGAAGACATAAAAGCGTAATACTGAAAATTAAGTTGCATAAAACATGCGCCTGTCACCCAACGTGTATGTGAAAGTCATTAAGTGATAAAAAAATGGCAAAAAACAACAGACTTGCATACAAAGATACATTATAAGAGATGGTTAGGGACAATAATAGTAAACATTACAATGCAACTACAATAAACAAAGTTGTTCCATATTACGCAATAGGTTGAATGAAGAATCGCTAAACATCAAGCACATATATGACATAGTTACAAATAGAAAGATTAATCTGAACAAATAATACCAAAATTAGTATCAGGGAGGATCATTCTGTGATCCCTGTCCACATAAAAGGCCATCAGAAGCCAATCGCCGACGACAACTCCTATGGCCAAGTGTTGAGGGGGTGTGGAACACTGTCACACATAAGTGTGGATCACTTTCACCAACTACAAGACATGACGACTAAATAAATGCATGCAACATTCACATGTTTAGAAACCACTTATACGTGACACTAGAGTACTAACCTGTATCAGATACAACCGATGCAGTGGCAAGGACATGCGGTTTCAGTGCTTGGTCCAATTGCCTCTTTCTCATTCTCCTCCTAGAAGTCTCAAAGGGGAACTCAAAGGTGACAGGCTACTGAACATCATGACAGATCTCACTCGTAGTACTTTGCATATGTTGTTGCCGATTGTGACGATGAACCCTACTTGCACTAAACCACAGCCGCATATGTTCAATGGTTGTATTGGCAGGATCGCTAGAGGGACTAAAATCAAATGACATGGCACCGACATTTAGAAAATTAGCCATAAACCTATCTAGACAGCCTATAAATGCCATTAGTTTATCGCCTGAACCTAGCATTGTTTGTGACAACATGTTTAACTTTCTATTTGCTTTGTTCCACATTATGGTGTCCGCATCCTCTAAATTTGTATGTGCATTAGAAATGCTATTGACGATAGGTTCAGGTGTTGGGTTTTTATTAGTATTAGAAGATGTTGGAGTCGACATAGGAATAGGATCTATATGAAACAAGATCTTATAGTGAATTACACATCTTTTAAGTTAGCAAAGATCAACATTCACGAGCATCCACTTACCCAGAACATGTGAATCATGGAATGAATTGTTCATCATTGCAACAACCTTCAACGCATGCTTGCACATGTTTCCTCACAAACTCCACGGACACTCATAGATGTAGAAGTGATCCCTAAATTTCCTAACCACATACCAGTTGCATGAGGACTGAATTTTCACCGAGTACCAACCAGGAGTAGTGTCGTGTGGAACACAATCGGCATCAGGAATTGTCTTTTCCCTCTCCATACTAGTTTGCAAATGTGTTAACCTGTAGTTTTTGATAAATCCAAAATGCTACAATTCTCGCTTATGCTAGTAGAATGGTTCCACTTAATACACAAGTATAAAATACAGATTGTCCATCCTCCTCGAGCATGTCTTTTTATCATCTCTTAGGTGTAGTGACTTCAATTTTCCATGGTATGATTCGATGGTATTATTTGTGTCTTGGTTAGCATGAGAGAAATTCCTGAAGTTTTTTGCCCACATAGCTAGCCAAAAAAAATAGAAAAAAAGATTAAAAATAGCAGTAGGATGTCAACAACCAAACGATAACCAAAATAGGTAACAAGTCAAAGCCAAGTAGCATGTAATGTCCAACTCACTGATACGACCTTCTCCTTAACACCATGTGTTGTAGTACTCTAGAAAACATGGCTGATCACTAAATTTGGCAAAGAAAGTGTGCAGCTCCTCCACAGTGCTCTCTTCAGTTTCATGCATTGTCATCATTATCGCCCCTAGAGGGTGAAAAATGTCCATTGCTATTTCCTTTGTTACATACTTGTACACATTCTTCAACCATGCTCAACGCACATGCCAAATACAAAGTATGACACAACATTCAAAAACACTCATGTTAAGAACAAAACGTTTAATTGAGCTGGGAGCTTGCTCATTTGAAATAAAATGTAGACCAGCGTATCATAATGTTTGATTTCATGTAGACAAACATTTCACTCTTGTACTTACTCTATCGCTTGAATCTCTACACTCGCATCATCTCTGATAAATGCATTGATTCTCCAATCGGGCCTCTTTTCCTTTCCTTGTCTCCGCAACTCCATCAACCACACTTGGATATCCTCGATCATGTTCCTCAATGTCATAGCCCATGCAACAGGCACCCCCAATTGCTGCTCATCGAAGATGAGACACAAATATAATTGATATTGTTTTAAACAACAAACAGGAAGATCATGAGCATCCACAAATCAAATGGGTTGCATGAAAATAGGTTAAGTTCAAAGAGACTTACCCTGTATTTGTTTGTTGCAAATGTCTAATCCATTGAGATGATTGAGTCGCGTGAGAATCAAACCATCATGTCAAGCATCCAAGATGTTTGTATTCCCATAATGAAAGGTCTGTCGGCACCTTGTGGCTGCTGGAAAAAAAAGAAATTAGTCTCATCTTATTTTTTCCATTCTAAGATGCTAGTGGCATTTTACACATGCTTTTGTGACCGAATAGAATAGACCCTCGTCACCGTGTTGATAACATCCTTGCATGTGACGAATGAATCTCTCTTCTTCAATATATCATGAAAAATGGGATCATCAAGATGTTTGTCCATAATAGCATCAATGCTCACATCTATCAACAAAAATCTCTCTATATATGCTTTGCATTCATCGGAAAGGTTTGGTGCAAATTGAGAGCTCATCTCATTGTTGGTATCATCCATGCCATGAAAAGCTTCACCATTCTTGTCTATATGCAACAGTTGCTTCAATATCAAGATGGCCACATCTGGCCTACCATATAACACCTTAACAATGAAGTGGCATGTACAACCTCTTTTTTTCTAATATGTCTGGGTGTGCTTCTTATTTGATGACTTTTTCCTATTGTCTTCTAGTCCATATGAACACCAATACCTTCAAAAACAACTCTCATATTATCAACAACACTCGTAATGTCATTAAACATAGAAAAAGAATAGGAAAGAATGTGTCTATGAACCGGTTGTACATCTTTGTTGTATGCATGTTGTGCACAACACTATCATGCTCACTGTGTCGCTTTTAGAGAAATTGGGTTTCAACACCTTCGCACAACGATTCCCCTCTGATGAATGCATCCAATCTATTGAGTGGAATTGTTGCATAGAGGTCTGTTGTTGAATCATTTTTGACACAAATTAGTGTCCACTGAATATCCCTTGAAAAGAAATGACGCAAACCTTCACCAACATCTTGAACTTCCAATACCATAATGTCCTGCCATTTTTGGTGTTTTCCCATTCTGATCCTATACATATTGGACAAAGATAGAGACATTATCAATAGTAAACAACCACAGTGATGATATTTCAATGTGATAGTGTTATGAGATAGTGGTTGATGTCAAATGTGTTTGCCATGATATTGGTTGCTTGGCACAAATGACTTCACAAAGCTACATTACTGTTAGGTTCATCCTGTTAGCACATATTTTTACAAAATAGTTTTGTGCTATATATGGACACTTTTAGTTTCATCATAAGAGTATTTAGTGTTGGATTGTATGTACAGGTGATATGTTATAGTATCTTCATGAAAAAGCATCACTTGGGCATATTCAAGGGAATGTTGAGTACTATGGCATTCTGGCAATCCTCATCTTCACAATCAGTTTCATTGTAGAAGTACTTTTGGAGGATTAGCATAGAGTGGGTTTGTGAACATGTTTAGATATTTCAGTGGTATGGGAGAAGCCACCTTTTAGTATGGTTCTTAAAAGTTGCATCCATGGAAAAGGGCTTCTTTTGTAAACAAATGCAAAATTCTCCTTATTGGCATAAGTTACCCCGATGAGATCACCCAAGGAGGATGGTGTGTTGATCAGAGTAACTCATGTCGATGTTTTCAAATGCATGAGCAGCTAGAAAAAGTGTGACTAAGTGGAAACCCATTAGCGGGAGTTATGGTGATGGTGTGACAAGAAGACAAAGTCATCGGGATAACATACACTATCGACAATGAGGAAAAAATGTTATCCCGATACCCAATGGGGTTATTGGTGGAACTCTTATTGATAACTGATGAGGTGATGTATTCATTAAGATGACATCAGGTTGTCAAGAGGTCCTAATTTATGTTACCCCGATACCCGATGCACCAAATAAAGAAGGTGATTCTATCAGAAAGACTTTCTCCGATAAAGAGGTGCCAGTCAAGAAAGGAAGAAGACTCATTGGGATAACATACATCATCGACGAGATTTGTTTTAAGTTATCCTGACACCCAATAAGGAAGATGAGATCATCACAAGCAAAGTGACTATATCGGGAAAGCATGCGTCGATAGACCAAAGCAACCTGATAAGGAGAATAAGGTGCGAAAAGAATCATCGGGATAACTGATGTCACTGGAGAAACATTTTTTGAGTTGTGTCGATGCCCGATGGGTAGAATGCCATAGAGGGTGGGTCTATCGGGGAGACTATAACCATCGAAAGCAAGGAGAATATGCTACGCTGATGCCCAATGAAGCAATCAGTGAAAGTCGCACTGATCAACAGAAAGTTATATGCCGTGGGACCATTAGGTGAAGTATTAAGTGACTTATTCTAAAGTCCAATGGAGTGACTAGAGGGATAAACAGGAGGAGATTTCATTGGAGAGACATACCCTGATCTAACATAAAGCAAATCTGACCACATAAGAGGGAAGGCGGATCCATTGCAATAAGTTAAGCCATGAGGAAAAAGGAGGAATAGTTGGGGTGAGATCCGATGGACTAGTCGAAATGACCTATGCCGATAGGCGAGACAAAAAGGTAATTGAAGGAATATAAAATTTGGGTGGTGCCAAGTAATTGAATTATCAGGTAGGGTTATGCTGAATATCAGTTAGAATATATGATATGACGACCACTATTAAATTCTTGTGATCAAATGGATTTGACTTGCATGAAGCAAAATTGATGAGTTTTGATCATTAAAGACTCTAGTCGTTGCATATCCAACATAAGGAAAGAGTTCTCGTGACAGAATTATTCACAGTTTCTTCAGCCATCAACATTAAAGTTGCAGACAAGGAAGCGCGGGTAATTTGAGAATTCAAGCACTTAATCATGGAGGATTCTGGTTCACAAGGGAAGAGAAAGGTCATAGAGATTTCAGATACACAGTCCACTAAAGAAAAAAAGATGAATTCCATGGAGGGTGTGCAGAAGTGAAAATTGAACCAAGACATGATTGACTAAATGGAGTTGTCAGGTGCCAAGTCGAGGAGATCTAAAACCTATTTTCCACCCAAGGATCAATTAGAAGATAAGTACAAAGAAATTGGAGATATCTGGACAACCATAAGGGGCCATGAATTGTTTTTGTATCACTATTTGAGGCGAAACAAGGATATGCCATTGTCGAACCCTTGGAAGAAAAAATTGGGCAGAATGGTGGTCTCAAATGTTTTTTCCGAATCTTAGATTATTGGAATTGCTTGCTAAGAAATACAACAAAGAAAAAAGATGCATCCAATTGCCTAATGGGGATCCGTTCATTTGGATATCTGTTGAGAGCATTCAGGAGGTCTTTGGTATGACTTATGAGCCCTACATGCCCCTATCCTTTATAGACTTAGAAGGAGAGTATACCCAAATGGACACTGCTCACATAGTGTGGAAGTTAGTGATTTTACAAGAAGGAGAAGGGATGACTTACATAGCAGGATGGACCTTCCTTTGAAATCACTCTGTTCAGGCAATACTTGTAGTACACATACTAGGCATGCGGCCAGGTCAACGAGGAACAAGTTCCTTATGTTACAAGGATAGGCCCATTAGCTACAAACATTCAAATGCATGAGCTAAGGCCATTTGATTATGCAACTTACTTGGCAGAGAAGCTGCATGAAGGATTCTTGAATTTGCAAATAGAGCCTAACCCTGCTTTCAAATTTTACTCATTGCTAATGAATATGGTTTTATTTCATGGGCAAATGTAGGGTTTGTGGCTAGAAGAATTAAAGGTAACTTCCAGGAACAAGGAAGGACAGGACCAACCAATCCAATTATGGGTATCCCTATGGGACTCAAGGTTTGACAGATCACACTATGTGTTGTTTGAAGAATACTTTGTCAATCCCTTGTACAAATTATTTGGGTTCGAGTGTGATGGGTCTATCTCATCAGAGATTAAGAGATTCTTGAGACCCCATGCTTTTGGAGACACCAGAGTCAACCACATTTGGGGTGACTGGTTTGTATGCCAGAATTTCACCTTTTTTAGGGTTTATGGTTTTGAGGGTGTTCCATATATGTTGCCCACATTAATTCTTATAGGATTGCCTATTTAGAAATTGTTAGGAAGCTTAGCATGTCAAATGTGAAGCATTTAGGTGGTGCACACAAGCACGTGTTTATGCTTGGCACTTTACATTTTGGAGATTTCACCATTGTCTCTACTAAGGCTTGTGAAATGATAGAAAAGAAGCTGATAGAGGAGTACAATTTGTATGGACACCAGGATAGAAAGAATTATGATCCAAAGGGATACATCCACCATTGTAGAAAGAGCCAAAATCTGGCAGAGTATTTGCATATCCCCTTGGAGGCTGAAGATCTATTCAGAAATAAGGAACGAAATGAGGCTGCTATGCTTTTGGAGGAATTGAACAAAAGATTGGAAGAATGGAAGTAGAGGATTGAGGATCTAAGAGAGGAAGGAGATTCTGAGAGCGGGTTTGATGAGAATATAGCTATATCAACCCTTTGATCACTTGAGTTAGAAGAAGTGGAAGAGAGCCATGAGCAAGCCATGGTGAGAATGAATGCAAATGCAAATGTAAGAATGAAAGAGCATGTCGCCTTTATTGTAGATGAAGTTTTTGTATAGTCTAAAGATTTCAAATCATTTTTGTATCACTACAAAGGGAAAAAATTGAGGGAGAGCATCCCAAATGTTACCCCAGAGAATGAAGCAGAGATGCTTAAGAAATTGAAAGAAGACATTGATGCAGAGGTGGCCATAATGACACCACAGAGAGGGAGACAACTTCTTAGTGAGGCAGGTGTCATCTTGTTCCCAAGTTGGGACTTAAGTGGCTCTTTTATTTTTGATAGCTTGTTGCATTATGATAGAAAGGATGTAAAGTTAGATATACAGGGTGTAAATGATATTTTTATTGGATCATGGTTTGATCCAAATGAAGAGGAAATGTTGCTCTAGGCCCTATACCCTCCAAATAAGAGACCCAAAATTATAGATGTGGATAAGGCATTTGGGTATATGGTGAAGCTAAAAGTGGGAGAGGTTAATCCAATTGTCACCATAGATTTGGGGATTGACATTGCAAAACTGAATAAGGCCCAAATGCAGTGGGTAGTGAAAAAGGGTAAAAAATATTAAAGTTTATATGAAGACTTGTCGAGAGGTCACAGACATGAAGTGCCACAAATAGTAGATACCGGTTCTCAGTCGAAGAAGAAGTATGAGAACCAGATGAAAGAGAACATCAAGTTAAAGAGGTGAATCCAAACTGCCAGGGTAGATGCTGCTTGTGTTTAGTTGACTAATAGGTTTGAGCATTTATTGGAAATCCTCGAAGAATTATGGGTGAATTGTCAGAAGACCCTAGATAATATGGTTTCTCATAAAAGGATCTTGATAAGGCTAAAGGCACTATTGAAGGATAAGAATGCTGATGAGAAAATAGTTGAGAAGATCCAGAGAAGGTTGAACAAACACAAGGCATTTGGCGTGGATATTAAGAAAGAATTTACTGGCTGCAAGGATATTGTTAGGTATGGTATACCAGATATTATGGATGATCTAGAGTAGTTAAAATAAAGAGGGATTTGGATTACAAAATGCCAGAATATACTCAGTGCATCCCTTAATGTTGCCTGGGTAGATATTTTGGACATGAAGGAAACGGGTGATCAGATGGATAAGATGGTTACCATGGAGATCGTTGTCAGAGATACTATTTTCATCACCAGTACTCATAAGGATAGAAATTATTTGGAGCATATTAAAAAATGTAACACATTATTGGATGACCAAAATTGACTTCTTAGTTTGTAATTTTGTTTTATGTCTAGCAGTTAGGCAGTTAGGTGTTAGGTTTTAGTTAAGTTTAGTTCAGCATGATGAAAGGGTATGTCCTTTCATTTGAATCCTTTGGATCATGTATATGTAATGAGTCATTTTTGTATCAAAAAGGGAGATAGATAGATAGATAGATAGACATTTTCGGCCACTGGCTGGACTACAAGTATTATGTTTTAGAAAAGTCTAGTAGGAATGAGAAGTTTATTCTGTGAAAACTGAATGTATAGGAGTATTTTGTAGGTGTAGTTTTTGTATACATTCTTATTCTAGAAGTTAAATATACAAGATTTCATGTCTTTATCTTCATATCCTTGTGTGTAGTTTCGTGTTTGATGAAACCATATGTCCTCTTGATAAATCTTTTTGGATTTGTTGTGGTGTGCCATCACATGATGTGGTATTGAATGTAACGTTGGGTTTATATTATTCATACAACACATAATGAAACCTTCATAGTGATGATCTTATAATTGTCTCTTGAGCCATTAATAATCGAATGAAAATTTGACAATAGAAATTCACATACATATCATCACCTTGATTTACTGAATCTATATATGCTTGACATATATAAACTCTCAACCTATGCTAGACCCAGTCATCAAATTCATGCAAATTTACTAATTATCAATGAAAAGGAATTAATTATATTTAATTTTCCTCCTTGAGAAAAAAACCTAAGACATTCTCATAATTTGCCTTGGAAATTGTTTAACTAAACAATCCTAGATCATTTAATCAAAATGATAACAAGCATACAGGCACAAAGACAACATAAATCTGGGCTCATAAATGTTTTGATTGTATATTAATATTCTCTAATCAAATTTTTACATAGACACAAAATGATCCTCCAAAATGCCAAAACAAAAGCCTGTATATATTTTGTCAGAGCTTTCATACAAAATTCTTGCGATCCCCTTCTAGGTAGTCCTGGTATCCACTTACAGAAAATAGGATGCGACAAGCTTTGAACTTCCCTAGAAAATATTCCTATCCTAACCATAATTCTCCCCAAAAAGTTATATCAATTACAAAATATTATAGCAGTAGGAGCACAACTGATTCAGAAATGTATTCCTCTGTAGATCAGGTTTCCTGTGAACTGCCACATGTCGAGGCATCAATGGGACCTTCCTCTACTTCTGTTTCTTTCAAAATATATTTGGTTTCCCATATTTTGAATGTATCATCATCAGGCCATGAGAATTTAATGATTTTTTTCTTCAGTTTGTTCCAATTCTTCCATGATTTTGTCAACTATTTAACTTCCTTCTCCAAAAAGTCGAAATGTGATTTTATTTTCTCAATTTCCTCAATAGTCTAAATAAATAAAGAAGTATCATCCATGTTTATAATGTTATTAATTCTCTGACATAATTTATGACCCAGCTCCTCAATCCATACTTCTTTATCTTTTATCTTGTTGGTGCTCAAAAAACCTCCAGGAAACAATTCAAATTTTTCACTTGCATACTCCTTTCGGTACAAGTTTGCCCTCCTTTCGATGTTAACTCCTTCTACCGCAAACCTGAACAACTCATTTGCTAATTCACAAGTAGGTCTGATTATGACATCAATACCTTCTTCTCCCTGGGACAAATAATATATAGCCTTTAAATCCACCTCTCTGGCGGTCCATTTATCCAAAATTGGCTCCAAAGTAGCCTTTTCTTCTTTCAAAGAATTGAAAAGACTCATTACCCATCTCATATGTATATTCACAATTGCTAACCCAATAGTATCGGCAAACTTCAAAAGAGTACCCCTAATCTTTTCCTCATACTTATTTGCAAAAATTGTTTGAGCTTGCCTCAATCTCTTAATCTCATCCTGAATGTTCTCAGCTGATTGGAAACTAGGAGTCATGGGAGAAGGAGGGAATTCAATAATTGGGCTGGAAGGAGGGGGCTTAGCAGGAGAAGAAGAAATCATCAGTTGGGAAGACTCACCCCTTTGATTTTGTCCTTCCAATTTACTCTTCAACTCTGCAATAGTGCTATCTTTAGAAGCTAGCTCACGCTTTGCTTCATTATAAGCCTTTAGGACTACCTATAATTTCACCTGGAGATCAGCTTTCTCCTTGGCCTCTTTTCAACCACTACCATGCTGAATTTAGCAAACTCTAAGGTCATGCTAGCAGCTTCTACTACCCTAGTGTCTCTGACTCTTTTCATAATCATGCCCCCTGAGTAATCAGATTCTGAGAAATCTCTCCTTCTTTTATTTTCCGCTCTTTTAAGTGACCATATTACAAGGGTTACATGGTCATTACTATAATTCATTCCCTCTAAAGGCTTGGTCTCCTTCCTTACTGCATCAAAAACTATTGCATTGGCTATGTCCCGTTCTAGGAGAATTAGCACTCCAACATCTGTAATCAATTTTCTCCCTTCCTCAGGCGTAATTGCTTCAAACTCTCTCAGCATTTCCTGCTTTATTTCTTCTTCAACAACAGATGTATCCAAATGGGGTTGTTCAACTTTCCCCTTATCACACCTTTCTTTAAACTTCCCTATATGCCTTCAGCAAACAAATTGTAGAAAGGCTCATGTCTTTACAAAACTGTTATCAACCAAAAATTCATTGCTGGCCTGCTTAATGATAGGATCCAGTTCTCTACCTACAAATTCTTCAATATTCAGGTCCATTTTGTCACCTGTTGGCTCTTCTGGCATCCCTTTTTTCAATTCTTCATATGTACATGCAATATCCCCTAAGCTTCCTAGTTGCAGTAATTGCTCAGCAACTACCTGCTCACCACCTATAAATAATGAGGATTAAGAAGGAGAATATAGGGATTCAGTTGACTATGCCTCTTTTTCCAACCTTTGCCTTTTTGGGGAAGCTTGTGACACAAGGGCATCCTCTATAGGCCTCTTTCCCTTTGATGTATAAGTTTCATCCCTCCTAGGCATTACCATATTATATCCCAATTTATTATACATTACATACTCTCCAGGGGGAATGACTTTGGCCAAAATGGGCTTAGTAAAGACAAGCTTGGCTTTCTCATGGTCTACCTTCATTACATCATCCTTCTTCTCATTCAAAGTCTGCATTACATCTTCAAAGTATCCTATTAAAAAAATGATCTTCTCCTCAAATGGGTGAAATCTTTTCAAAAGATCACAATTCTTGTCAAAAAATTGGACAAAATCAAGGGTCTTCTTGTATGCCAACCATTTTTCCTTTTCTACTTCCTGCTCATCTAAATTAAATTCATTTCTTATCAGATCTTTAGGGAAGTGAAATTGATGAATTCTGCCCCCGCACTTGACTTTCTTCGTAAACATATCATTGAAGAAGTCTTTAGGATCAACAAACCTAGCCACTGTCGTTGACAATCTGTATGGATGAAGGAAATTCTCAAAATGTAGACAACCACCTTTTGTGACTACAAATTGATGTGTCATGGTGATTGTTGGGAAGATTGTCCCTCTTCCTTTATTCGTCAGCTCTACTTCTTGTAGGCCTCCAATTTGCCTCATAATCTCAGCAATACCAATCTTCAAAGGGACCTGATAGTGGAGCAAATATGGGGTTCCCCTAAAACCATATACTCTAAAAAATAGTGGAAATAGGATATGCGATTATGTCACCCCAATTGTGCATAATCTTGATGCTCTCTACAAACTCCTTAGGTCTAATGAATTCGAGGAGAACCTTTAGGATCCTAGGGTTCTCTTGACACAGAAGAATTCTAAGCTTAGATGCAAAGAATCTATCAAACTTCAGATAGCTAGCATCTTCTCTGTCCCAAGACATATCTGCACTCCACAATTGAACTGGCATGTCTTCACCATCCCTTTCTCTTAGCTTGTCCATATTTTTTCCAAAATATTTCACGCCTTTAAACAAGAACATATGCATCAACATGGAATACCAGCCAAAAGGTCTATCCACTTTAGCATTATTTATCCCAATTAAACCCTCATGAATGACATCTGCAAGATAAGGTGCAAAATCATATGCTACTGCTAAGGACGGGTTCAAAATTTGTACCATCATAAGCATATAATGAGTAGGCATGGCATTCTCTGCATCATCTCCAAAAATTTGACATAGAGACCAATATACACTCTTAGCCCTTAAAGTGAAGAAATTCATAGGGAAAGGCTCCATTGTGCTAGGGCCTACCAATGTTAACCCTCCTATCTTTGCAAATAATTCCTTCAATGGCCCATTCCTAAGATGATCCTTCTGGGCATCATAGACCTTCTTGAGAATTTCAAAATCAATGGGTTCTAAATAAATTGAGGCTTGATTAAGTTGAAATACCCTTCTAAGTTCATCATCAATAATTTCAATTAGGGGGCCCCCATTTACATTCCTTACAGTCCTAGTGATAGGGTCATAACTTTTTGCAATCTGGATCAACAAATCAATGTCCATGAAAAATCCAGGGACCACCAGTTTCCCAACATCTAATTCCCATATATTATTTATAGGACCAAGTGTATTCCGTTGGCCAAACCCTACCCGGAATAGACCTAAACCTGTCATGCCTATTTGGGGATCTCTTAGCCAACATCCCTTATCATATAAACCATCACCAATCCGTAGGCAGGGAGATTTGGGCTCAAGTTCCTTTATCTTGGTTGCACTATTTGTGGATTGAACCAATTGTTTCATAAAGTCATCGTAAATAGCCCTCTCTTGGTAATCTATAGTTCCCTTAAATTCTCTTCACGGTGCCATCTTATCAATCCCAAGCTATCATTACTTTAATTATTATTCAAATAACCCCTTCTAAATTTCCAGCACCAAACAATGTCACGCAAACAGGTATTGCAAAGCACAGTTGCAGAAAAACTTACTTGTTGCCTAAGAAATAAAAAAAAATAGCACACCTGGTCTCTGCTAATCCTCTTGAAAGCTTTTTGCAATTTGAATTTCAAAACAATTTCTTATGGAGGCACCTTAGTGACAACTGAGCATTAATTATCATCAATAGGGCTACGCACTTCTGCAATTAATTCTTTTAAATTTCAAATTACGGCTCCAACGTGATGAATAATGATGAACAATAAACACCCAATAGATACTGAGAGGGGGGGTGAATCAGTATGGACAAAAACTTCTTAAACAACTTAAACTGCAAAGACTGCACTAACTGGTAAACAATATAACCAATCTAAATCAAGGCACTACTGGTAAAACACAGTATGACTGTTAAAGACATAAACCGGTAACATCTAGATCTTCTCAAAACCTAATATCTCATCTCAACTTCACCCATATGCTTAAGAAAGTAATACATCAGAAGTACAATGACCATTGGATCAACTTGCATTACCGCTTAACAAAAAACACTAAAACATCACATGAAAAAGTATCACACATAACACACTGATTTTTCACATGGAAACCCAACTGGGAAAAACCATGGTGGGGATGAATACCCACAAGTTGTTCTTGAACTCTTTTGAAGTTCGCCCTATTAGGAGCCTGGTCCGGTTAAAGACTTTACAACTGGTTCTGCTAGGAACCGATCCTACTAGGGATCACCCGGTTAAGGGATGGCTAAATACCCGATTAGAGGTTAAAACCCTGTTAAAGGTTACCTTGCAAGAGGATTTGAAGAACTCAATGATTTTGAGTCACCCTGTTAAAGGATTTACAAAAATCTTGTTAAAGGTACCTGGTAAAGGGATTTTCCATCTACTGAAATGGTTAGAAGTCAACAGGTAATACACTGATCTGATAACAGCACTTAATGCCAAGGCAAATCCACTTTAGTTCCTTTACATCTGCAATCACACTCTACAGATCTTTACTCACTTCTCCGATCTGGCAAGAATCACTTCACATACATTCATTTGTACTTCACATACATTCATTTGCCAACAACTTCAAATGAAAATCATCATCAACCTTATAGACAACAATTAGGTCGGTGGCCAAAACCTAAAACCCTAAGCATCTAGGTTAACAATATAGTCGGTCCAATCCTGGTCGTTTAAACACATTACATAGGGTAAAACAATCTTGAACAAATTTCAAGACGTTCTCCATCATCCATTCTTCACCGCTTTTGGAAGCTAATAACCCATCACACGCTCTCCACCGTTTACTAAGATTTTGCACATTCCCAAGGTAGATAGAATCAATCTTCTTCATGCAAGATCCTCAAGGAGATCCTTCACGCATACAAGACTGACTTGACAACATGATCTAATCTTTATTTGCATGCTAACTCATCACAGGATGTCATCGGTCAAATCACACAAACTTGGAATACATCAACTGGAAACCCTAAAGCTGAGACTACCAACCGGCAGTCATATCAAATGAAACCCCGATACAAACTTTGCATATACCGGTTCACACTCCAACATATTGGTTCATTTTTTGCATATACCGGTTCATACCATCATACCAGTTCACTTGCTAGTTTGCTTACTTCAATATACTGGTCCATACTTCAACAAATTGACATCAATGACAACATACAATCCCATCATGTCATCAAACTTTGCACATATGCCAACAGTCTCCCCCTTTAGCATTGATGGCAATACACAAAGATATGTCTACATCTTCCATATTACACTAATACATTTAGACTAGATTTCCAACTGAGGTTTCCGACGGAGAAGGTATATTGTGGCCAAATTTGATTTTTTTTGAAAAAATACCCGCATTCGTCATAATTCCGATGGAAATTACCCATTTGGTTTCGACGAAGAAGGCATTAGCAATGAGAATTTTCTTTTTTTCAAAAAAGTGCTCGAGTTCGTCATAATTCTGACGACAACGGCCATTACAAAATTAAAAAAAAGAGGCAGGGAATTGATTTGTGAATTACAATCCCGCATAGGCATCCATGGTGACTTCAACCCCCAAGAACATCAAACCCGCATCAAAGGCAATCCCATGCAAGAGGTAGATTCAAATTGCCCTAGTTTTTAATTTCATGTTGCAAAAAATATACATGTGGTGGTTAATTGTCCTAGCTTAATCTTGTAAAACCATAGAACTGTGATTGAGGAGCGAGCGTTCAATTTTGTATCAGCAATTCCTTCCTCCCGTATATGCATGTGTTGATTGTTCACATGAGATCATATCTCTTTGCGGCATCGTATCAAACAATTCACGAGCCTTGTCCATGTTTCCACATTTTGCATTCATTTCAAGCAGGGCATTTGCAAGTACAACACCTAACAAAATTCCTCTATCTGTTATGCTTTGATGGATGTCCATACCTTGTTCCAAAGCTCCCATTTTTGCATAGGCAGGGAGGATGCTAGCAAAGGTTGTGGAATTTGGCTTTATGCCTTCCAATTTCATTTTCTTGAAAGTGTCTAAAGCCTTTTCAACAAATCCATTTTGTGCATATCCAACAATCGTTGCAGTCCACGAGACAACATTTCTTTCAGGCATTCTATCAAATACTTCACGTGCCTTGTCTATGCTTCCACATTTTGCATACATGTCTACCAAGGCAGTTACAACTACAACATCTGACAAAATTTCTCTATCCTTTATGCTTCGATGAATGTCCATACCCTGTTCCAAATCTCCCATTTTGGCACAGGCGGGGAGCATAGTAGCAATGGTCATGGAATTTGGCTTTACACTTGCCAATTGCATTTGCTTGAAAGTTTCTAAAGCCTTCTCAACAAATCCATTTTGTGCAGTTGCAACTACATCTGACAAAATTCCTCTATCTTTTATGCTTTGATGGATGTCCATACCCTGTTCCAAAGCTCCCATTTTGGCATAGGCTGGGAGTAGACTGGCAAACTTAACTAAAGAAATGGAATGATCAGCTCCAAAGACATCAAACCACTACTAACAAAACCAAGAGTCTAAAATATGATAGGGAATAGTGTGAGCTGTCCTGAAATAAAATATTTTATTTTCAATTTCAACTAAAACATAATTACCTAGCCATTTAATGTTATTAATAAGTGTTTAATTTATGAAAGAGATAAATGGTTGGCCACAAGTACATGAGTTACTAAATGCACACAAATAAGTGAACTTGATATTCAAAACTATCTACAATGAATTCAATTCTTGTCCATTAGTCATTTATGTTTGCAATAAGCATCTTTCTTTGTTTTTCTTAATCTTTATTCATAGTTATGTGCACATTTCACATTCTATAATTAGGGTATCAATTGCTATGGGTGAACACTAGCATGATGTTTGTGTTGTGGTATAGATGCATGGAAACATAATTATGGGATTGTTATATTATAGAGATCATAAATCTAGATATCGCATATTAGTTCTAGCTCTTCTTGGATTGAGTGTAAAGTTGACATACAGTCATAAAGCCATTATTAGTAGATCTATCCATTTCTAGTAAAGACAATTGAGAAAGTCATTTTGATATTGAGAGTTTCTTATCTATTTACCTATTGATCATTATTAAGCCATAATATTTAGGTCTATTTATCTCTCTTGCAAACCCTCTATAAGTGTCCTAGATTGTCCCTACTACTCACTCTTCAATTCGGAAAAATGGAGTTCTAAAGATTTGTTGCACAAGATGGTGTTGAATGTATCAACAAGGCTAGCATGGAAGGCATGTTCAAGCTTCCACTGTACAACTTACAACAAATGATTTGTTGATAGAAGAAATTTTTGAATTAGGGATACAATCGAAAGACAAGTAAGTACATACAAACCTCCTCAGTTGAAAGTAAAATCTGTGTATAAAAAGAGTACATTGAATCCCAATCCATAAACACAATAGAGATATTGATGGAGACTTAATTGGATGTAGCATGTCGCACCAAAGTTGTTAGAGTATGCTAAGATAGTACATAATGTTTCATAAAGCCACATTAGTATTTTACCCAGATCATTATCTACCAAAACTAACTATAGTAATCCTTTTGAGGATTAATTTCATGGTGCTAGATCTTCATTTAGTTCCACTTCTTGTTGGAGAAAATAACAGTTATTTCTTGAGGTAGATGAATATCCCATCAACAAAGGACAAGACCCTTTCTAGAATATAATAAATTCTACTCCAACAAAAGATCATGGGGGTTTCACTAGAGATATTGAATAAGAAATAAACTTCTACTGCTGCATTAAAAGCATTGGCATGTTCTTCATTTATTGATGTAAACTCTCTGTGACGCCACCATAACCAACAAAGGTGTAAAAAGTTGTTTGCAATGCATGGATTTTTAGGATTGTCCTTTGAGAAAATAGAATTAAAGTATGGAAGCATGATCTACCAACTCTTGAGGGAAAGACCATGTCAGACAATAATTTCTATTTTCTTGCCTATGAAGAAAGACCATGTCAGACAATATCAACGAACAACAAAATAAGGAGACAATTGCTAGACTGTGGTCTAACTTGAAAATAAAAGGTAATGGAAAATGTTATTGTCCATGCAAAATTTGTAAGGGGTTAAAGACTAGAAGACTTCTAATCGAAACAATGAAGAAACATTGTAGGTTACATGGTCACATTGAAGGTGGACATGATTATCATCCATTGGTAAGTTTTTCATTATATCATTTTGACAATTTATATACATAATAAATCACGTGATGATGAGATCATGATCATGATTTATTTATGTATATCAATTTCATATAGGTCGAGCACCCCTAAGCACATGGTATGGATCAACACAACCCTAAGATTATGGTTTTCTAAGTGGACGAACATGGAGGTGTGAATATCAAAGCTAAAGATAATGATCCCATGGAAGATGATGATCATGAGCCAGAAAACACAATTGAAGATGATGGTACAAATACATTGATCCATGACTCATTTAGTACTCGCACAGTTGATCATGATGATGAAGATGACCTTGATGTTTTTCATGATGTCCCTCTACTTGAGAAGGCATCTGAGGACCTTTATGAAGGCTCGCTGGCAACTCTTCTCTCTGTTGTATTGTTGTTGGTGAACTTGAAGGTTATGAATGGTTTATCCAACATAACAATGTCACGTATGTTAAGGCATGTCATATATGTCATAATAAACTATGAATCATGTTGTACCATTAACATTCTTTATTATAACAAATTATATTTTGTTGTTGTAGATTGATAGGTGAGTTTTTGTTACCACCATCAAATATTCTACCTCTCTCATACCGAGAATTATCTGTCGTTATGAAAGATATTGGAATGGAGTATCAAGCAATAGATGCTTGTCCCAATGATCATATTATATATCACAAACAACATGAATTTCGAACTAAATGCCCTGAATGTCATATTAGTAGATATCAAATAGATCAAATAACAAAAAGGGTTCCTCACAAGGTTCTTCGCTATATTCCCATTATTCCACGTATGCAACGATTATTCAAGTGCACTAGCTTGGCACAATTTATGGATAACCATGCATGCAATAGAAGTAGAGATGACATTATTCGAATGCCTATGGATGGTTCAACATTTATGGACATAGAGGAAAAGTGGCCACACATTAAAGAAGAACCTCGTAATCTTAGGCTTTCATTGGCAATGGACGGTGTCAATCCATTTGGAGAGATGAGATCTGTTTACTCAGTGTGGCCTATTTTTGTTATCAATAATAACATTCCTCCATGGATGTCAATAAAGAGGGAGCACATAATGTTGACAATGATTGTTCTAGGTATTTTATCATTTAAATATAGTCATCTAAATTTAATTATAAATATTGCAGTAAAATGGTCATAATAATTATGTAATGTTTCTGTTCATTCGATTAGGTAAGTACCAAGTTAAAGATATGAATGTATATATCGAGCCTCTTATCGACAAGTTGCTAGAGTTATGGAATGGTGTCACTATGTATGACATCTCTAGACCAATAGGACAAAGACAATTTCAATTCCATGCAATGCTTCTATGGACAATACACGATGCCCTAGGGCTAACACATTTTTGTGGTATGTTATAGTGTTTAAGTTGTGCATGAACATTATAATTCAAAAAATTATCATATTTAATCCAATTATACATTATCTTGTAGGTCTTCAAACAAAGGGAACATTTGTATGTCCTGTTTGAGGTCCAAAGATGAAATCTCGTCATTCAAAAAGTTTAGGAAAGTAGGTGTTTGATGAGTATGGGCACTTTCTCCACAAAAATCATAAGTATCAAAATACTGAAAAACATCTTTTCAATGGGAAAGAAGAGAATACATCAAAGCCACGAAGAATGACACCTCACCTGTGGAAGTTGGAATATAATAGAATTAATCATCAAGGTAATGCCATTCCATCTATTGGTTTGTCATAAAACATCTTTTCTATTTTGTTTTGTTTACTGATGATGTGATTGGTGATCATGAAGGTTGTGAAGGCATAAATGACCATACACAACATTCGAGTGCATCCGTCATACAGGTAAATATGTTAAATGGAATTTGTTTCAAATTGAATACTTTACCAATAATCTAATTGATGTTGAGTTCCAACATAAAGTGACTATATTTGTTTTAAATAAGCAAGCAATGATAACAATGTGCATGTCATTGGAATGTAGCCTGCTAATTGTGAAACACCACCTACACATGAAGGTCCTGATGTGCATGCCAGTAGTGAAGGTATTCATTTGCTATTAAAATTTAATTATTTAGCTATTAATACAATTAAACATCTTAATTTGTAATTAGAGTAGTAATTAATGTAACCTTTCTTGTTAATATTTTAGAGCATGTAGTCGGTGGTGAGCAAGTGGAGCATGATCTGGGTACACAACCTCAATAATGTGATGTTCCCCACTCAGATAAAGAGGACCACTATTATTGCTTTAAACAAGTATAATTGCAATTGGTGTTCAGCATGTTGAGGTTGAGGCTACACAAAATGATGTGGCCCCATCAGGTAAAGAGCACAACAATTATGTTCTCTAAATTAATGAAATACTTGTAACAATAATAATTTTTTTTTTTTAATTTAACCCATTTCTTTGTTATTGCAGAGGACCCCCCTTCACTTCAGTGTCCTCATCCTCAGTATAGGACTAGGCATACATTGAGATCACGAGCAGTTGGTAGAACATCTGCAGAGGGGGGAAATGATGAAGACACCGATTGTTCCACTTAGTCTTTTCATAGCTTCAAAGAAAAAACAAAGAAAGAAATGATTGTAATCTAACTTATTTGATAATGACTAATTTTTATGTGTTAGTGAATGTAATTATGTGATAATTAATGGTTATGGATGATATGTGTTAATTAATATTGATAAATGTTGCGTGTTAATTAATATTAATCAATGCTGTGTGTTAATGAATGTTATGTGATATTAATGAATGAATGCTATATTTTATTAATGGTAGAAAGAATTAATGAATAAATGTTAGAAGATGTTAACGGGGAATTTAGAGTGATGTTAGGGGGGGGGGGGGAAGGGGCCAAATGAGCTTCCACCTTCACGTGGTTGGCCCTATTAAGTAGAGAATATTAAACTATTCTTGAAACCAAGTGAAGCTCAACAAGGTAACATACTTTTCAATATTTCATTATGTTGCATAGTTAATCTTATTGAATAATGTATATTGAATCTTAATTGTAGGGTCCAACAGAGCCAACATGAACAACAACACCATGAGTTGTTGGGTATAATGAACTCCCATATTGTCTTGTTTGTACATGAACAATATGAGTTGCTTCTAGTGTTGATATCCAAGGTGGGACTGCAAAAGTTATGAATATGCCTCATCCTTGTAAGTTTTTTTATTACAACTCCTAATGCTTGAGACTAAACTTTTTGTTCTTGATGTTTTTCACTAGTTGTCATAACCTCTGACTTTGATGCTTGTGCCTTAATAGAACTAGATGTTTCTTGTATGCATACTTGGTCAAGGACTGCATTAATACTCATGTTTCAATGTTGACCTACAAGACATGTAAAAGGACAACTACAATTGATACCAGTGCCTTATCCAGGCCACAGAGTCATCTAAGTTTAAACAATACTCCCATAATCAAATATCTCCACACATCCCATCACCTCAGCTTCTATAAAACCCCACATATGCCTGACATACATAAGAATTTACCCTTATCAAACTAGACTGCATTCGTCAAATTCAAAATCTCCCACAAGGAATTTACTGATAGAAATGCTTCATGCATATTTAATTTGCCTCCTGGAAAGAAAAGCTAAGAAACGCCTCTATTTAAGATTGCCTTACAATCCATACTCAAATGAATAACCCTAGATTACTCATATTGAAAATAGTAAATATTTGCAAGTAGACTACAAGACAACACAAAATTTAGGCTCGAAAGTTGATAGTCTGTATATTGATATTAATTTTGATAAAATATTACAAAACTCAGAGTATTCTCCATAAGACTAGAAAAAAGATCAGGTAAATTTCTGCAGTGTTTTCTTACAATTACTTGTGATTGTTTTTTTAGGAGTCTTGGTATCCATTTATAATAGTATGGATGCATACAAGCTTTGGACCCTTCAAAAGAAAGTTTGTTACAAACAACCGGTTGTTTTCAAGAAGCGGTTATAAGTCCTTTTCAGCATCTGCAACTTCCTCTGCTTGTTGTTCTGTTGCAACCTCCTATAACTTCTCCCAAGCATCTTGTTTCTGTCCCATATACTTATCTTTCCACTCCTGATAAACATCATCACTAGGCCAAGTAAAACTAGCAATCTTCTGTTTCATATCTTCTAGCCGCTTCCAAGTGACTCGTACATGCCCAATCTTTGTTTCTATGAAACCATAATGAGATTTCACTTTTTCAATTTCCTCAATTGTTTGGGCAAATAAGGATGTGTCATCAGTACTAATAATCTAATTGATCCTTAGGGACAAATTGTGGTCCAACTCCTTTAACCAAGTCTTCTCTTCCTTTAGCTGGACAGGACCAATGAAACCTCCTGGAAACATTTCAAATTTATGATTTGAATATACTTTCCTATAAAGTTGGGCTTTTCTTTTTATACCTACTCCTTCCACTGAAATAATATGCATCTCTTTTATAAACTCACATGTGGACCTTAGATTGCCATTCTCTTCTGCATCTGCATGGGAAGAACACATGAGCTCCAACTCTTTACCTCTAGGCACCCACTTATTCAGGATTGGTTCCAAAGTGGCTTCTTCTTCTCTAAAATTTGATCAAAATCTCAAGAATCCTCTTCATATTTATGTATACATTGGAGGTTTTGACTGAGTCAGCAAACTTCAAGATGGTGGCTTTCACCTTCTCCTCATATTTGTTTGCATACAATGTCTGAGCTTGTTTCAATTTTTCCAACTCATGTTGGATATATTCAGGTAATTGGGAACTAGAAGGCATAGGAGAAGGGGGATATTCAATGATGGGACTAGAAGGAGGGGGTCTTGTTGGAGAGGAGGATATCATGAGTGTAGAAGATTCATCAGGATGATATTGACCTGCTAGTTAACTCTAGAGTCTAGCAATTATGTTGTCTCTGTTGGCTATTCCTTATTTAGCATCATTGTAAGCTTTTAAAATAGTCTCCAACTTCAATTGGAGACTATCCTTTTCTTGTGCCTCTTTCTTTGCCACCGCAACATTGAATTTTGCAGTCTCTAGGACTATGCTTGCAGCTTCCACTACCCCTGTGTCTTGGACTCTTTTAACTATCATGCCTCCTAAGAGGCTAGAATCTGATGCATCCTTCCTTCTTTTGTTTTCATCCTTCTTTAAAGACCACATGACAAGAGCAGCATTATCCTTGCTGAATGTCACTCCTTCCATAAGCTTTGTTTCTTTCCTCACTGCATCAAGCGCTAAGGCATCAACTATATCCCATTCAGGGAGAATCAACACACCAGCCTTTGCTACCATTTCTCTTCCTTTCTCAGGGGTGATTGCTTTGAACTCCTCCATCATTTCTCGCTTAACCTCTTCTTCTACCTGAGTTGTATTTTTAAGAGGTTGTTCACTTTTCCTCTATTCACATCTAGTCTTGAATTGATCAATATTTTAATTCCATAGAAATTGTATAAAAGCTCCTGATGTGACAAAATTACTGTCAGCTAGGAATTCTTCACTAGCTTGCTTAACAGTAAGGTCCATTTCTTGGCCCTTTAACTCACCATCAGTCAAATCCATTTCAGCATTAGGTGGCTCTTCGGGCATCCCCTCTTGGGTCTCCTCATAGGTATAGGCAATCTCACCGAGACTCCCCAACTACAATAATTGTTCGGCCATAGCTTGTTTATCTCCAATGTGGATAGGAGACTGAGATGGAGAATATTGAGGCTCATCAGTTTCAATTTCCTTTCCCACTCTTTGCTTCTTAGGGGAATCCTGGATGTCAATGACATCTTCAATTTTCCTCTTCCCTTTTGAAGTGGAAGGCTCACCTATCACTGGCATTATCACAGTGTGCTTTGAACTTTTATGTATTACATAGTCACCAGGTGGGATATCTCTAGCAAAGGCAGGCTTAGCCAATACCATCTTAGCCTTATTAGGCTCATTTTGCATTATGGCCTCCCTCTTTTCTTTTAAGGTCTGCATGAGATCTTCAAAATAAAGAATCAAGAATTTTATTTTCTCCTCAAATGGATTGAAGCTAGAAAGGGGGTCATAGCCAGTGTCAAATTGATGGATAAAATCAAGGGCTTTCTTATATGCCACCCACTTCTCCTTCCTCATTTCTTGCTCATCTAAGCTGAATTCATTTCTAATCAGACCTTTTGGGAACTAAAATTGATGTGGCCTACCTCTGCACACTGCTCTTTTTCTGAACATGCCATTGAAAAAATCCTTGAGGTCTGCACATCTTGACACTATAGTAGACAACCTATATGGCTTAAAGAATTCTTCAAAAAATCTCCATCCACCCTTAGTGATCACAAAATGGTGAGCCATGGTAATAGTTGGGAAAATAGTCCCTTTACCTCTATTGGTTAGCTCTGCTTCTTGTACTCCCCCAATTTGTCTCAGGACTTCTGCAATCCCTATCTCCAATGGGACCTGATAGGGTAGTAAAAAGGGGGTGCCTCTAAATCCAAACACTCTAAAAATAGTAGACACAGGGTACAAATATATGTCTCCCCAATTGTGAACAATCTTGATATCCTCTGCAAACTCCTTTGGTCTGAAAAACTCCAAAAGAGCCTTAGGAATTCTAGGGTTTTCTATGCATAGAAGAATCCTAATTTTAGATGAAAAGCATCTATCAAACTTTAAAGAACTTGCATCTTCTCTATCCCAAGATAGAATAGTACTCCACAATTGCATTGGCATCTCCTCTTTATCCTTGACCTTAATCAGGTCCATCTCCTTTCCAAAATAATCAGCCCCTTTGAACAGAAACAAATGTATTAACATGGAGTACCATCCAAATGGCCTATCCACCTTACCATTTTTTATTCCTACTAGCCCTTTATGAATTGCATCAACAAGGTATGAGGCATAATCAAATGTTATTGCTAGGGAGGGGTTTAGAATTTGTGCAATCATTAACATAAAATGGGTTGGCATATTCTTTTCAGCATCCTCTCCAAAAATCTGGCATAATGCCCAATACATACCCTTAGCTCTCAGAGTGAATAGGTTGAGAGAGAATGGTTCCATTGTGCTGGGGCCTACAACTGTTAACCCCCCTATCTTTACAAAGAATTCTTTCAATGGGCCACTTCTAAGATGATCCCTTTATGTGTTGTAATCCTGGGCTAGCGACTCAAAGTCAATAGGTTCTAACAAATTGGAGGACTCACTGAGTTTAAACGCTTTCCTGTATTCATCTTCATTTATCTCAATCAAGATTGATCCCTTTATGTTCCTGATGCATCTTGCCACAGAGTCATAATTCTATGCAATCAGGGCTAACAGATCTACATCCATAAAAACACTTGGAACCACAAGCTTTCCTACATCCTGCTCCCATATGCCATTCAAAGGAGCTGGGGAATTCCTTTTCCCAAAACCAACTTTGAAGAGTCCTAAGCCTAACAATCCTATTTTAGGGTCCCTCAACCAATTACCCTTATCATAAAGGCCATCTCCAATTTTTAGATGAGGGTTCTTAGGTACTAGCTCTTTGGCCTTAGCCCCAGCATTGGTGGACATGGTTAATTGCTCTAAAAATTATCACAGATATTTCGGTCCTGGTAATTCACCTTCCCTGTCAATTCTCTTCTGGGTGCCATTCTGGTCAAATAGTTATACCACTCGTAACTAGCACAGACCTCTAATGAAGTAATTCACACAGCAGTATTTGAGAACAAACCAAGAGTTATCAAGAAAAGCACAAGAAACCTGATTATTTGTCTGAAGAAAATTGCTCTGCAATAGTTCACCCTACAACAAACTTTGATGAAACAATACTTAGAAATCAAGTTGATGCAGACTCAAAAAGGACAGGTTGGCATTTAAGTTTTAGAAATTAACTTTGCATGCTTTGGCTTTCTTTTTAGAATTGAATTCGCCAAATCGAATTTAAAAATGGCTCCAATGGGTCATAATTCCTCTAAGTCTTTCCTCTGTTTCACTCTTTCACTATTTCACAGAACATAAAACCCATGCTCTTTTCTTTCGCGAAACAATGTCGGCCGTTGGATCATGAGAACTTGCATCGCCTTTATCTCTGTTTGATCTCTTCGCTTTAGTGTTGAGCCCTACCTCCTTTTCGCCACTTCGTGGACTTTAATAGTCATTCACTTTTCCTTTGCGAGGCCGCGCCAAGCGTTAGATCAAACTCAAATCACCCGGCCTTTAACTCCAACCGAGACCATCAATCCATTTAATTAACCGTGCCTCATCTTGACGGCTAACAATTTTTGCCATTTCACTGAGGTTAAGCTATGGGCATCTTAGGGCCACGAAACAACGAGAAGCATTGGATCAATCTTGAGATGAATGCCTTTTAAGTGGGCCCTTTACCCGGGAATTACTTACCCCACTTTTTCTTCGGTTAATAAACACCACATGGTAGTCGGCCATTAGCCCTGGAAACTCCTTTTGTTTCCACCCTTAATCCGCCATGTGTTCCCTTTTACTATTCCCACATAATTGTTGGTTACACCTTAGGTGGGCCCTCAACCACTTTTAGAGCCATGTGGCATTTGACACATCGCTATCGAGCTCTACAAAAAGTGGCAACTGTTATGCCACGTCACACCTCCATGTGAATTCCACCTATCTTTCGCGACTTCATGAACATTATACTTCATTTGGCTTGCGGCCGCGAATCAACGCAAGCCATTGATCTTTTTCCAACCTGATCATTCTTTAACCAAAGAAGACCACTTATCTCTGGGACCCACCAAACCCTTTCGCCACTTCGTGAAGGTTAAAACACATTCACCTTGATCTCATGAAACCACGCTATCTATCTGATCAGATGAAACTTGATCAGTGTTTAGCTTTGGTCCAAACCTATATGCCAGGTCCACCTTCACCTTTCGCTACTTCGCGGAAACTAAGTTTCGAGCACTTTTTGGTCGCGAATCAATGCGGGCCGTCAGATCAATAGAAAATCGCATGATACTTATAAGGTCCGACGGACATTAGAAAAGGCAGATTAAAAGTGAACAAGAATAAAATATTTAAAGGGACCGCCTAGGTAAATGACAAGGGGAGAACACTTTAATGATAAATGGACCCATCGCTTAAGTGAGTAAAGTAACGCCAGATTAGAAACCAAAAGGACTTTTCTCAAGTATTGAAGTGACTTAAAACCTAAACCCTGAACCCCTTAGGATTTACCAGACACAAAATTTTCAAAAAACCTAGCCATTTATGGACTGAGAACATCCATTTTTAAAACAGTGATAACAGAACTATCCCTTTCGATGAGTCTTTTTGCACCAATAGTGTTATATACTCAAAGACCTTTTCTTGTCAATGAGAATCATCTCCACTTTCCTCGATATCTTTTATCGATGGAGTTATTGTCTTTGATGAGTCCTTTTTGAAGTTCATCGGTGTTTGCTTTCTTCGATGCCCTTTTTATATCGATGAGACATCATTGGGTCTCATCGATACTATTTGAATCTTAGATACTTCGATAGGATAATTTTAGACTTGCTCAATAACTTATGGGTTATTATGGTATCAATGAAAATGATGATTTCTTTCAAAGAGATATGACTTCTATCGATGAAACCATGTGTATCAGAGACATGCCTTTTAGTCTCCTCGAAACTCATTCTCATCGAAATCTTTTTGTTGTCCGCCAGGTTTCATGTCGAAGAGACTTTGGACTTTGGTGACTTCTTTTGTCCTCCCATCGAAACTCATATCCTTATCGATATCATTCATCGATGTAGTTTTCTTCTGTTTTATCGATATCACTTTTTCGATGAGAATGCTTCTTTCGGTGAATCTTCTTTATCTTGCATCAATGATATTGTTTCTTCGAAAGCCTTTTCTCATCAGTGGGGGCCACCTTTTCTTTCTTTGATACCTTTGTTGGTGGGACCATCCCTTTCGGTGAGTTTTTTTGCACCGATAGTGTTATATCCTCGAAGACCTTTTCTTGTCGATGAGAACCATCTCCACTTTCCTCAATATCTTTTATCAATGGAGTTACTGTCTTCGATGAGTCCTTTCTGAAGTTCATCAGTGTTTTCTTTCTTCAATGCCCCTTTTATATCGATGAGACATTGTTGGGTCTCATCGATACTATTTGAATCTTAGATACTTCGATAGAATGCTTTTAGCCAAGAAAGAAGTCCTTATCGTTGGGTCCTACCAAACCTTTTCGCTACTACGCGATAAATAACTTTCGAGCATGTTGAGTTCGTGAATCCATGCGGGCCATCCGATTGACTGAGAGTTGCGTGACAATTACAAGGCCCGATGGTCATTAGAAAAGGTAATTTAAAGGCGAATAAAAATTAAAAAATTTAAAAGGACCGACCAGGTAAAAAAGAACGGGGGGAACACTTTGCATGACAAAGGGACCCATTACTTAAGTGAATAAAGTAACATGGAAATAGAATTATAAGGGTTTTTTCTCAGACATTTTGAAAGTGATTAAACCTAAACCCTAAACCCTCTTTAGGACCCAAAGCAATAAAAGTCACAAGGCCATACCAGACCCAAGAATTTCATAGACTTAGCCAATTATGGAAAAGAATACCCATTTTTTAAATAGTGATAACAGTAACCTTTGAACCTTTATCTCTTCCCTCAAAAATGAAACTTGCCATTTGAATTCCTTTCTCATATTGATTAGCTTAATAATATTTGTTCAATGTTTTTTATCGTTAAAAGATTATCTTCCTTTTAGATAAATTAGTTAGATTCTTATTATGTTGAAGAACATTTAGTTAGTTTTCTCCTTCAACTGAAGTAGTTATGTTTTATTTTGAAATGCTCAATTTTTTATCTTAATATAGATCACAATTTATTTTCTTTAAGTATAGAATTAATGGAATATTACATACGGTATCAGAGCAACCAAGTTCGACATTGAACCTCAGGCTTTCCACCTATAAACAAAACTATATAAATATGCATGCACACTATATACAAAACTATATTCGCAAGTAAATCTTTTATTCAAATCCACAATATGAAACATAGAGTTTTACTGGAAGAACACAAGTAACCTTATCTCCTTTAGATAATATCACAAGCAACAGCCTATAGAAAGATGCAGTAATCCATAATATATACACAAAGGAAAGATGGCTGATTATATTATGTATGTTCGCAAAATGGTACAATAGTAAACATGAGGCTATATTCTACTTCTTCTCTAATGATCCTTATTGTTACAAAAATTCCCTCATTTATATGAGGGTATACATTGTCACCATGCATCGTGACTTTTCAGCACATAACTATTAATTAGCACTTTTGTTAACAAACTGGAAGATAAACAAGTTCAGCATTCCTATGTGTTCAATGTACTTATCATCTTTATACATTAGAACATCATTGTTTAGTGTCCTCATGTTGCTTTCTGTCTGGAAATGATTGGATAGAATATTGTTAACACAAAGTGACAAATCTTTGTCCCAATCCAACTCTGCTACTGCTCGATTCGTCTCATCACTGAACTCTTGTTTCCACTGTTCCAACGATACTAATTCACCATTACTATAAAAATAGGGCACCCTAGGGGTATTCTCATCATCCAGCCTTTGATGCTCTTTCCTTAATTGATTTGCCAATTCATTATGGGACTTCAAGTGAGCCTCGGCTTCAATTTTCTCACCTGGATTCATCAGAATGTTGTCATTCATCAAGCCTTCCAACTGAGACCTGAGCCTTTCATGCTCTTTCATAGCTTTGACTATTCCAGTGTATGTCTTCCAATAGATTTCTGCAACCTACATCATACTTTTGAATCTATGGTCAACGACCTTGAGAACTAACTTATCCATCTTTTGTTGTTCTTTTTTAGTTGCCAAGATGTCTTTTTGACCCTGTTCCTCCAATACATAGCCTCTGTCAAGGCATCCATGGCACCTCTGTCAACACCATATGTCATCCCTTTTTGACTGGTACCTATATCAATTTGAAGCAATCTTGCTTGCAACCTCTATTTTTCTTCATCAGTTTTCTCATATAGGCTTTTGTATGTACAATTTTCTCAGACCAGAAACTCTATCTGATCTTGGTTCAGTTTAGCGACATCCAAATTTAGTTTGGTAGTTGTTCTAGGGTCAGTCTTTCCAACCTGCTGCACCATCAAATGTCCAAAAGCTTCTTCTGTATCAACCGATATAGGTCTTTTATCTTTGGGATAGATAGCCCACTGTAGAAGAGCCTTCTGATCTGGATCATATCCTAATCCTCTAAAGAGTTTATCAATCTCTTTTGGCATCATTTGCCTACTTGCATCCTGTTTCTTGAGGAATTTATCAAACAACAAGGCAGAGTTCATGTCCCATCCAGAGTATAATAGCACACCAGCTTCCTTAAGCAACTGTCTTCCCTTCTCAGGTGTCATTTCTCTCATCACAAGATCCATCTCCTCTTGTAACTTTTGAAGATGCTACTCTTCTTCACTATTTCTCATGTTATTCCTAATTTGAGATCCTTTATGTTGATAGAGGAATGTGGTGAACTCCTTGGAGGCAATGAAGTGACTATCAGCAATGAAATCCTCATGCTCCAGAAATTTGATATCAGCCACTTCTCAGACATTGAGTTGTCCTATTGCCAATTCTATCGGTGTATCCTCTGCATAACTAGGGGGGTAATCCTCTACATAACCAAGGGGGTAATCATCTCAAGGAGTGAATGGAATGATGCTAGATGGGAAGAAGGAGATGTATGAGCCAAAGGCTCTGTATTCCTAATAGTATCAATGTAATCCCTAAAAACATGAGGCGGGAATCCCTCAAGTATTTCCAATTCATGCTCCACAAGTTTGTTGGCCAACTCCAAGAGGTCTTCAATCTTTTGTAGCATGTTCTCATCCATTTTCCTTCTATAAAGCTTCCATTTATAAGCCTACATTGCTTTCTCATACTTTATTCGCTTCACTCTAGCCTCTTCTCTGCCAATGTTCTTAATGAGGTCATTCGATAGGTAAGATTTATGCTCTCCAGCCTTCAACTTTTGTGATGACCGGGCTATCCTTATGTATCCTTCAGGATCAAAATTGGGCCTTGGATCCCCCATAGCCATGCCATAATAATCCAATTTTGTCTGCAGCAAGCCATAACTCTTTGAACTTTTCACAATAAAATCTGAAAATACTAACAACCCAGGTACAATTGATTGTTTTCCATGGCTTGTCAAATGTTCTATACTCACTATTGATAGTTGCCTCACAATTTCCAGACAAGCCACTCTATTAGGGACTGTAAGTGGTAGTAAGTATGGTCTCCCTTCGAACCCATATACCTTGACATGTGTGTAGTCTGAAAAACAATACCAATCTCCCCAATTGTGTTCAATTGAGGGATCTTCAGTGAAATATTTTGGTCTTAGGAATCTTTGAACCTCTAGTGCAAGGGCATGATCACACGAGCATCCCAATAGTCTATATAATGGCTTGACAAAGAACTCCTCAAAATTCCAATATTGATTATTCACATACCTCTAGTCCCATGAAGAAACCCATAGTTGCACTGGTTTTCTCATTCCAACATTGTCATATGTCCTGACACATAACTCTTCTAACCATAAACCTTCATCTTGGCCCACATACAATAGCATATGCATAAGTATGGAATAATGCTTGAAATGAACATTGATGACATCCCCCTTTAACTTTTCTAACCCAAGATTCAAAACCTCAACCAAATAAGCAGAAAAATCAAAGAAGCAGGGGTCCTTAGACTGCAAATTGGCACAAATGACCATGGCTGCAATATCCACCAAAGGATGGGCTTTTATCCCTAGCACTTGGGCAACACAATAATAGGTATACTTGAAATATGGATGGAAAGAGTTGACATCATAGGGAGCTTTGTCATCCTGACCTAGTGGCACTAAGGACCCTGCATTCCTAGGTCTATGTATAGGGAGTCTCCACATTTTGTAAATGTTCTCTAGGTTAAAATAATCACTTGTTAACTTCTTAAGGTCAATCACTTCTTCAAATCCCCAATCCAACTCGAGCACGGTGTCAATAACCTCCTTTGTGATTGCAAGAATTGGCTCACCCATGTAGTTATATATGGTCCTGGTTTTAGGGTCATAATTGTTTGCCAATGCCTTCATGAGCTCCACATTCACGAATACATTAGCCATAGCTAACCTTCCTAAGTTCAATCGCCATAAATTGTTGATAGGTTGAGGGGCAACTCTTCTTTTGTACCCATATATGAATAATTCATACCCTCTCAACTCTATCCATATGTCTCCAAGATCCTCAAACCGGTCCTCCAGGCCTTCCTCATCAGCTTTAATCTTCTTGGACCTCAAACTAGATGATGGGCACTAGTCAATCAGGTCCTGGGCCAAAGAATGCCCTTCCCTTTTCTTTCTTTTAGGTTTTTCTTCTGCAGTGATAGGTTCTTTTCCCTTTCTGGTCTTATTAGTTTTAGATAATGATTCCATTTGAATTTTGAAAAAGAGGTTTGTGTGCAAACAACTTACTTGGAATTACTGAGCTTTATCTGTGGATTTGCCCAATTCCTGCTTTCAGTTCATCGCCTGTGAATTCCTTAATGTTGTGCCCTTTGATGGTTGATCCACTACTTATGGCGTATTTAATCAGTTAGTAATGGCGCTTTGGACAACGGTCACTCGGGCACATGTTTGAATTTAATGGCAATGTGACCTTCCTTGGGATTTGTTTATGATTTTCGCAACAATCAATAATCATTTTGATGAGGATATCTCTTTCGATCATTTGTTTCTTTAGTCCATCGATCTCTTTGTTTATATCGACAATACTTTTGTTTCGAATATTGCTTCGATCAAGTATTTTTTCCCTTCATCAAAATACTGTATTTGGTCAGTATGGTCGTCTCCTCATCGAAACATATCTGATATCCATCAGGTCTTATGTCGAAGAAACCTTGGGCTTCGGTGTCCTCCTTTATTTTTCTATCAAAATACTTCTTTCATCAATATCACTATGCCCCATCGATGAATGAGTCTATTATCTCACCGAAGCTTTTCTTTATTTTCCCTTATCGTTCTTCACCAATAAAGTTACATCGACAAAACCATGCATATCGAGAACATGCCTTTAACCTCCTCAAAACCTATATCCTCATCGATATCTTTTATCGATGTAGCTTCCTTTTGTTTGATCAATATTATTCTTTCGATGAATACGCTCCTTTCGGTGGGTCCTTTTTATGTTGCACCGATAGTATTATTTCCTCGAGAACTTTTCCCATTAATGAAAACCCTCTCTGCTTTCTTTGATATCTTTTGTCGATGAAGTTTAACCTCCTTGAAACCTATATCATCATCGATATCTTTTATCGATGTAGCTTCTTTTTGTCTAATCGATATTATTCTTTCGATGAAAACGTTCCTTTCGGTGGGTCTTTTTTATGTTGCACCAATAGTATTATTTCCTCGAGAACTTTTCCCATCGATGAAGACCCTCTCTACTTTCTTTGATATCTTTTGTCGATGAATTTATTATCTTCGATGAGTCCTTTCGGCATTTCCTTCCTTCGATGGCTCTTTTATATCGATGATAATTATTTTATTTTTTTATAAAAATGATCATCATCGGAATTATGATGAATACCAAGCTTTCGACCGACGACTTCTTTGACCGTCGGCAGAGTCCATTGGATTGTCGAATTTCTGACGGGCATGGCATCGTCGACCAATCCGACGCCAAGTTTTCGATGGTGGATTTTGTTGATACTCCGACGAAAATTCATCGAAAATCCAACAAACGGTCGTCGGAAATCAGCTCCGAATGTACTAGTGTTATATGTCTTCAATACTACAGATATCTTCTTTGCTTCACATCTTCTCCCCCTTTGACAACAATGCCAAAGTGGAGGCACAAACATACATGATCTACTATGTTGCTCCCCCTGAGGAGTAGCATCCTTCAACACATCAATCCTAAAAAAAATTTGACAATGCAATACTTGACTGATGTGGAGAACATACCTTTAGTTCACCTCTTGAAGGGGCAACACCCCTAATTCACCTCTTAAATAGGTAAATGTAGCATTGGGTAGAGGCTTGGTGAATATATCTACTAACTGCTCTTTACTGGAAACATGTTCCAATACAACCTCTTTGTTCTTAACTTTCTCCCTCAAGAAATGATACTTGAGCTCGAAGTGCTTGGTTCTAGCATGCAATACTGGATTCTTGGAAATATTAATTGCACTTGTGTTATCACAAAATATACTCACCAGTTTAGATACAGGGACTTTGAAACCACTTAATACATGCTTCATCCAAATTGTCTGAGTGCAGTTCATAAATGCTTGTACATATTCTGCTTCTGCTATGGACTGAGAGATACAACTCTGCTTCTTTCTCATCCATGAGACTAGTCTACCACCGAGAAAGAATGCACCACTGGTTGTGCTCTTCTAGTCATCCACATTACCAGCCCACTCAGCATTAGTAAACACTTTGAGATTGAAATCATTATTGTATGGATACCACAATCCATAATCCATAGTTCCCTTCATATATCTAAGAATTTGCTTGACTGCTACCAAGTGGGATTCTCTTGGACTTTTCTAGAAACGTGCAGCAATGCCCACTACATGTGCAATGTCTGGTCTATTGTGTACTACATATTGCAACTTACGAATCATTGACCAGTATTCCTTCTCATTCACCAATGCTGAGTCATCTTCTTTTGACAATTTACAACCGGTCATCATCAATGTACCAACCAGTTTGTTGTTTTCCATGCCAAAGGTCTTCAACACCTCTTTGACATATTTGGTTTGAGTGATAAAGATACCATCTTTCATTTGTTGAATTTGTAGTCCAATGAAGACCTTAATCTCTCCGGTTAGTGACATATTGAATTCCTTCTTCATTTCATCTGCAAATGCATGGCTCATCTTGTCATCTCCACCAAAAATTATGTCATCAACAAACACTTCATAGATCAAAATCTAATCTCCTTCTATCTTTAGATAGATATTGCTATCTTCACTTGTTCTTTCAAATCCAATCTTCACAAGATGGGAGTGTAAACATTCATACCATGCTCTAGGTGCTTGCTTCAATCCATACAAGGCTTTATGTAGCCTACACACCATATCACTATCTTCTGATAGGGCAAACCCATCTGGTTGCTCTATATACACTTCTTCTTCAAGTATTCCATTCAGGAATGCAGATTTCACATCCATCTGATACACTTTGAATCCCTTGAAGGCTGCATATGCAAGTAGCATTCAAACTCCTTCTAATCTAGCTACTGGAGCAAAGGTTTCTCCATAGTCTTCTCTTTCTTCTTTAGCATATCCCTTACATACCAATCTTGCTTTGTTTCTTACCACTGTGCCATCTTCATTCAGCTTGTTTCTAAAAACACATTTGGTGCCAATAAAATTTTTGTGCTCAAGTCTAGGTACCAAAGACCATGTACCATTCTTTTCTATCTGGTCAAGTTCCTCTTCCATAGCCTTAATCCAGTCTTCATCTTTGTGTGCCTCTTTAAAATTTTTGGGCTCAAATTCAAAAATTGTGCAAGAATTCTCTCTGACCTTTCTTCTTGTAAGTATTCCTGCATCCTTATCCCTTATGATCTTCTTTGGATCATGATGCAGCTTTACATACCTAGGAATTATCTTAACTGATTCCCTTTTGCTTATCCTCTTCATCCTCATCTTCATCTTCATCTACATCAACACCTACTGGTGTAGGAGAATTGTTACTTATACTTGGTTGTTTTGCAACCGGTTCCAAGAAGGTTACACCTGGTTCATCTACCACTCGCTCGTTGTTGGTTTCCTCAAGTTTCTCAGAGGTTTCATCAACTCTAACATTGATACTTTCAACAATTCTCTGAGTCCTATTGTTAAAACACTTGAGAGCTTTGCTCTTGGTGGAATACGCTAGGAATATTCCCTCATCACATTTTGCATCAAACTTTCTTTGGTATTCACTTCTCTTTATATAACACTTGCTACCAAACACTCTAAAGTATCTTACTACTAGAGTCTTACCAATCTAATACTCATAAGGAGTTTTATCCTTACCTTTCTTAATGAGTACCTGGTTCATAGTGTAGACTGCAGTGCTCATCGCTTCTCTCCAAAAAGTGTGAGCAACCTTCCCTTGAATCACCATCATTTTGGAAGCTTCAACTACAGTCTGGTTGTTCCTTTCTACTAGGCCATTCTGCTATGGAGTCTCGGGGGTAGACAATTGCCTCTTGATGACATTGTCTTCATAGCACTTATTGAATTCACCAAAAGTGAACTCACCTCCTTGGTCGGTTCTAAGGCATTTGATCCTCTTACCGCTTTCCTTTTCAAGTAGTGCTCTGAAGGCTTTAAACTTTCCAAAAGCTTCAAACTTGTCTTTCAAGAATGTGACCCACATCATTCTTGAGAAATTATCAGTGAGAATCATAAAGTACCTATCTCCCTGAACACTCCTAGTTTTCATAGGACCACACAAATTAGTGTGCACAAGATCAAGTAAATTATCTACTGTGAAAGATTTACCTTTGAAGGTTGAGGAAGACATTTTACCTAGTTGAAATTCTTTGCACAAAGGATTCTCTGGTTTGTTCAGAAAAGGCAATCCTCTAACTGCCTTAATCTTACTAGCCTTCACAATATTATCAAAATTTACATGGTAGAGTCTCCTATGCCATATCCAACTATCATCAAACTTAGCCATTAGACATTGACTACTATTTGTATTTAACTGAAACAAGTTACCTTTGGTCTGCATACCGATGGCCATCAATTCACCACTCTTTCCTTTTATTTTGCACACTTCATCTTTGAATTCCAAAGTGAGTCCTTTATCATTGAGCTGGGCAACACTCAAAATGTTATGCCTAAGACCTTCTACCCAATACACATTATCAACACTACTTTTTCCATTTAGAAAGATGGACCCTTTGCCTTTTACCATGCATGGTGCACTACCATGCATGGTGCATCATTACCAAATTGGACTACACCTCCATCATACTCTTCTAGAGAAAAACTTTTTCCGGTCACCAGTCATGTGGTGAGAACATCCACTATCAATAATCCACTCATTAGAATTATCAAAGTGGGAGACAAGAGCCTTCTTGTTTGACACATCTTCCTTAATGACTACAAACACTATGTCTTTGCTTTCTTCATCTTTTGATTCATCATCAGTGACACCTTCATTGACTGCAACAAGACAGTTTCTCCTATTTCCTTCTTTGAAATTTTTAAACTTCTTTGATTTGTCCTTATTATCACTATTGGGACAGTTGACAGCAATGTGTCCTATCCTATTGCAAGAAAAACATTTCAAAGGGAACTTACCTTTGTATTTTCAAGTTCCCTTAGAAAGTCTCTTGGCAAGAAGAGCTTCAAATTCCATCAGGATCTCCTCATCATCCATATCTTTGTTTTGTCTAGTTCATAGCTAGTACCAACCTCTTTTCCCTTTATAGATAGTGTAGCAGATGCTCTAAAGGCTAATTCAGTCTTCTGAATACTACCATCATAACTGTTTAGCTCATATGTGGTCAACTTAGCAATGATGGAGTCAAGGGAAACCTTTGTCTTGTCAATAGATCTCAACTCCTGAATAGCGGCAACCCTTATTGCATAGACTGGTAATAAGGATCTCAAAACTTTGCTAACAATGGTGGGATCATCCATTGTACCTCCTACACTCTTGATGTCTCCTACAACAGTTTTAATTCTTATCCCATATTTTTTAATGGTCTCTCCTTCAACCATCCGCATGTCTTCAAATTTCCCCTAAGGCTCTCTTCCTTAGCTTGCTTCACATGCTCAACACCGCCATATATAGTCTCTAGAGTATCTCATACATCTTTGGGATTATCTTTATCCTAAACATCTATAAACTTAATATCAGATAGACTATTGATAAGAGCTTCCATGACTTGACCATTCTCCTGAATTTCTCATCTTTGATCATCGATGAGAGTACAAGTAGGGACAACATAAGTATTATCAACATAGTTCTAGTGTTGAGCACCCATGCTTTTAATGTAGATCTTCATTATGTCCTTCCATATCCTAAAGTTATCTCTGTTGAACTTAGGACCTTCCCTCTTCATCATTAGAATAGGATCTTTTCCTCAAGCGGTTAAGCTTATAACACAGAGGACCTGGAGGACGCTCTGATACCAATTGATGAATAATGATGAATAGTAAACACCCAATAGATACTGAGAGGGGGGGTGAATCAGTATGGACAAAAACTTCTTAAACAACTTAAACTGCAAAGACTGCACTAACTGGTAAACAATATCAAAAATCTAAATCAAGGCAATACCAGTAAAACACAATATGACTGTTAAATACATAAACCGGTAACATCTAGATCTTCTCAAAACCTAATATCTCATCTCAACTTCACCCATATGCTTAAGAAAGTAGTACATTAGAAGTATAATAACCATTGGATCAGCTTGCATTACCACTTAACTAAAAACACTAAAACATCACATGAAAAAGCATCACACATAACACATTGATTTTTCACGTGGAAACCCAACTACGAAAAACCACGGTGGGGATGAATACCCACAAATTGTTCTTGAACTCTTTTGAAGTTCGCTCTATTAGGAGCCTAGTCTTGTTAAAGACTTTACAACTGGTTCTGCTAGGAACCGATCCTACTAGGGATCACTCGGTTAAGGGATGGCTAAATACCTGGTTAGAGGTTAAAACCCTATTAAAGGTTACTTTGCAAGAGGATTTGAAGAACTCAATGATTTTGAGTCGCCTTGTTAAAGGATTTACAAAAAGCCTCTTAAAGCTAACTAGTAAAGGGATTTTCCATCTGCTGAAATGGTTAGAAGTCAACAGGTAATACACTGATCTAATAACAACACTTAATGCCAAGGCAGATCCACTTCAATTCCTTTACATCTGCAATCACACTCTACAAATCTTTACTCACTTCTCCAGTCTGGCAAGAATCACTTCACATTAATTCATTTGCCAACAACTTCAAATGAAAATCATCATTGACCTTATAGACAACAATTAGGTCGGTGGACAAAACCTAAAACGCTAAGCATCTAGGTTAACAATACAGTTGGTCCAATCCTAGGTGTTTAAACACGTTACATAGGGTAAAACAATCTGGAACAAACCTCAAGATGTTCTCCATCGTTCGTTCTTCACCGCTTCTGGAAGCTGATAACCCATCACGTGCTCTCCACCGTTTACTAAGATTTTGTACATTCTCGAGGTAGATGGAATCAATCTTCTTCATGCAAGATCCACAAGGAGATCCTTCAAGCACACAAGGTTGAAGTGGCAACACGATCTAATCTTCATTTCAATTCTAACTCATCACAGGATGTCATCGGTCAAATTACATAGACTTGGAATGCATCAACCAGAAACCCTGAAGCAGAGACTACCAACTGGTAGTCATATCAAATGAAACCCCGATACAAACTTTGCATATACCGGTTGACACTCCAACATACCGATTCACTTTTTGTATATACCAGTTCATACCATCATACCAGTACACTTGCTAGTTTTCTTACTTCAATATACCGGTTCATACTTCAACATATTGACATCAATGACAACATACAATCCCATCATGTCATCAAACTCTACACATATGCCAACACAATGCACCAAAAGGGCTTCTTTTGAGTATTTTTCCCTTCAGTCATTGATTCGCAATGAGTAAAGGTCAAGCATCTTCCTATCACGGTCTACTGGCAACAGTTAGATCATGTAGATTCAGCACTCCCTTTAATCACTTTAGCCTTCAAAATGGGCCCATCATTTCGTCACTCGCCTGCTCTTTGTCGTTGATCCGTAATGGGTAAAGGTCAAGCACCTTTCCATTGCGATCTACTGATAGTCATTGATTTCCTCTCGACTTGTCAACCTTTAACACACCTTGTCTGCCACCCACATTGGTCGGGCCCACCATTCAGTCACTAGTCCGCAAAGAGTAAAGGATGAGCATCTCTTCATAGCGGTCTACCGACAACCATTAGATCATGAGCTAACTGTTTGATCCTTAAGGTCCTTCATTACTTAGTCAAAACTGATAGTTTTGATACTTAATGTAAGTACAGATCCAATAGCCAACAAGATGAGAGGGGGGGTGAATCATACAAACTTAATCTTCCATAAAAACATCAAATTCAACCTCGCTAACATATACTTCAGTAATATAACCAAAATTGCTAAACATGCAAACTCAAAAGCATATAAACATCATATCACTCATAACACCAGATTTAACATGGAAACCCAAATAGGAAAAAACCACTGTGGGATTTCGGACCCACTAAGAAAAATGCTCTTCTAGAGTATGCTCAGTTAAAAGCAAATCCTGTTAAAGATTACAAACACATTGCTAGATGTGACCCGGTTAAGGGATTTCCCTCAAATCTGTTAGGATCTTCACCTTGTTAGAAGTGATTTCAAACACTCAATCAGAATGTCACCTTGCTATAGGGTTTTACAAATAAGACTATTAAGTCCACTCAGTTAAGAGATTTTCTGTCACTTTCACAAAATAACAGTAATAAAAATCTATCTGCAACTTCACATCTAAAATGCTAAAGCAGATTCTTATTTTCTCAATACAATCTAGACATAGAACTAATCTTGTCCATCTGCTGGGATTCTATACTCTATTATTCAAATAGGTCTTCAAGCTTCTGTGCTTGGTAATCACTATGTAGCATCTTTGTGCATACATTTGCCCGCATACATTGTTTATCAACAGCTCCCTATTTATAAACAATTAGCTAACTGCTTAATCTCTTTGATTACACTTCCCATGATCAATCATAGCCATCAGATCTTCAAACTTGTCCAGGTTCAATGTATCCTTTGATTTGAAAAATGTTTTACCTCGCCTAGGAACTTGCATACATTTCTTGGAACTTGTGCTAGGGTAATGCGGTTTAATCTGCGTTGTAGATCTTCATGCCGATTTTCCTTTGCCATAGATTCTTTAACAAACTTCATGCACGGCATACCAATCACTTAATCAGTTCCAGCTCATCAGCTTCCTTCATAAAATAATGCATGTAACCATTCAATGTATTCTGTTGCAGCTCGGTTACAACTCGGTAACAACTTTGTAAATACTAAACTTCACTCAATAGACATTCTGCCTTCATTAACCAATAGCGATAACCTTAGGGTTTACTAACTAGGTTCTTTGCTTAGTAACATAGTATAGTATTAACCTTACAATTTACAACATATGTATGATGTTAAAACAATCTAAACATCATAATCTCATCATTGTCTGACTCGGTAATAGATGCCCATTGAATACCTTATTCATCCCCTTATTCATCATATTCTTTCTGTGTCTTTTACAGACATCTTTATACTCATCAAATCATACTTCTCAAGATATGGCAACATCATACTGAATTAGAAAATCAATTATTTGACATCAATGACAAAATAATAATATTAAGACAATAAATCATCCTTAATCAGTTATATCCATAATCATCAACAACCTTCTCAATATCCTTATTGAAATGCCAACAATCTCCCATTGTTTGTTATAATGCCAAATGCCAACAATCTCCCCCTTTGGCATTGATGGCAAAACCAATTGATTTGACCTAATTGATTCGGATTGCTGTGAGTTGTTTGTGAGATTCTGAAATGCTCTCTTCCTGTCATCAAAATTCTCCCCCATACATTAGACTTCTCCTCTTTTCTCCAGTCTTTCTTTTTCGCTTTTTTTTCAGTCTTCTCAGTCTTTTTCAGTCTTCTTCTCCAGTCTTCTCCCCCTTTGACAACAATGCCAAAGTAAAGAACTAAAACATAATTTCTTCCTGTATGAAGTGAATTCCTGCTGTAATGTGTCAACTTAGTCTCGGTCAGAGCATTTTTTCTTCAATTCCTATTTCCTATTTTGTTTCATGCACTGTTTCCTGCACACCTTTAGAAAACATCCTAAAGTGTGTAAATCAGCATCAACTCCTAAAATATATTGTGTAGAGTCATTGAATTGATGCTTTCACCGAACTCGGTCAGTGAGTAGAAGATAGGGGTAGGACCCCTAACTTACTTCTGAGATACTCAAAAGTGTCCCTTGGTAGTGGCTTGGTGAAGATATCTGCTATTTGTTCCTTTGTGCTAACATACTCCAACACCACTTTCTTCTCTTGAGCTTCTTCTCTAAGATAATGATATTTGATAGAGATGTGCTTTGTCTTAGAGTGCATAACAGGATTCTTTGAAATGTTAATGGCACTAGTATTGTCACAGAATATAGTTACTGGCTCGGTAACTTTCTCATTTATACCTTCCAACAGTTGTTTGATCCATGCTATGTTGGTACAATTCAATGCTGTAGTAACGTATTCAGCTTTTGTTGTTGACTATGAAACACATCCTTGTTTCTTGCTAAGCCAACTCACTAGTCTTTCTCCTAAAAAGAAAGCTCCTCCACTTGTGCTTTTTCTGTCATCAATGTTGCCTGCACAATCAGCAGCAGTATACACTTTTAAATCAAAATAATTTCCTTTCTAATATACTAAGCCATAATCCTCGGTGCCTTTCAAGTATCTAAAAATTCTTTTGATTACTATCATGTGTGTTTCCTTAGGATCTGCAGAGAATCTTGCAACTATACCTATTGCATGTGCTATGTCTGGTTTGCTGTGAACAACATATTGTAGTTTTCCAATCATAGATCAGTAAAGTGTCTCATCAACAGATGTAGATTCATCATTCTTTGATAGTTTACAGTTGGTAGTCATAGGAGTACTTACTGGTTTTGAAACCTCCATTCCAAATTTCTTCAAGATTTCCTTTATGTGCTTGGATTGGGTAATGAAAATCTCAGTTTTCATTTGCAGTATCTGTAAACCTATAAAATACTTTATCTCACCGATTAATGACATCTCAAATTCTTTGCTCATTTCATTTCCAAAGTTCTTGCATAAAAAGTCATTTCCACAAAATATAATATCATCAACAAATATGGCTGAGATCAGTATTCCATTTTCATCATTCTTCATGTACATATTGTTGTTCTCACTTGTCCTTATAAAACCAATCTTAATCAAATAAGAGTGCAATCTTTCATACCATGCTCTAGGTGTTTGTTTCAGACCATATAATGCTTTGTTCAATTTACATACCTGATCTTTACTCTTGTCTTCTGCAAATCCTTCAGGTTGTTCAATAAAAACTTCTTCTTCTAATATTCCATTCAGAAATGTAGATTTGACATCCATTTGATATACCTTGAAGTTTTTGAAAGCAGCATATGCCAACAATGTTCTTACTCCTTCAAGTCTAGCCACAGGTGCAAAAGTCTCACCATAATCAATTCCTTCTTCTTGAGCATAACCTTTGCATACTAGTCTTGCTTTATTTCGAATGACCTCACCTTTTTCATTTAGCTTGTTTCTAAAAATCCACTTTGTATGAATTACATTTTTGTCCTTCAGTCTTGAGATTAGTGTCCATGTGTCATTCTTCTTGATTTGATCAATCTCTTCTGTCATAGCATTTATCCAATCTTCACTGTTAAATGCCTCTTTCACTATTCTCGGTTCAACTTTAGATATAAGACATGTGTTATGTCTCAGTTTGTTCCTTGTCATCACTAGATCATCTTTATCTCCTATAATCTGACTTGGTGCATGATGTCTTCTGACATACTTAGCTAATACAAGCTCGGTAGGCTCTATATGATCTTCTTTATCACTCGGTAACTGGATATTCTCTTCATTTTCTTCAACAATTTTCTCGGTAAGATTTGTCGGTTGAACATAGACAAATTCATCATAATCTTTTGGTTCTTTAAAATTTCCTTCATCATTTCTTTCTACAAATTCATCAATTTTCACATTTGCACTTTCTACTATTTTTTTAGATGATTTGATCAGACATTTAAATGCTTTGCTTCTAGAAGAATAACCTAGAAATGTCCCTTCTTCACTTTTCTGATCAAACTTGCCATTTCTATCATCTTTGTGTACATAGCATCTACTTCCAAAGATTTTAAAATAACTTACATTAGGTTTCTTGTCATACTAGATTTCATATGGTGTCTTCAAAGTACCTTTCTTCAGTTGTACTCGGTTCAGGGTGTAAACTGTTGTGCTTATTGCTTCCCTCCAAAATGTTTGTGGCACTTTGTTTTCAATCATCAGGGTTCTAGCACAATCCACAATAGATTTGTTTCTTCTCTCAGCTATTCCATTTTTTTGTGGAGTTCTCGGTGTAGAGACTTTTCTTTTAATACCATGATCATTGCAGAATAAGTTGAACTCATCAGATGTGAACTCTCCTTCTCTATCTGATCTAAGACATTTCAGTTGTCTTCCTGTTTCATTTTCAACTCTTGCCTTGTACCATTTAAACATTTGAAAAGCTTCTGATTTTTCTTTTAAAAACATTACTGACATCATCCTTGAGTAATCATCCACAAATAATATGAAATATTTGTCACCATAATAACTTTGAACTTTCATAGGACCACAAAGATCAGTATGCACAAGATCTAAAATTCCCTTAGAGGTGTAAGACTTACTTGTAAAGCTTGATCTTGTCATCTTACCCATCTGGCATCCTCGGCACATAGCATTCTCAGGTTTTTCAAGACTTGGTAGACCTCTTACTCGGTGCTTCTTACTTATTTTGATCAGATTATCAAAATTTACATGACAAAACCTTTTATGCCATAACCAGGTATCATCTATCTTTACATACAAACACTTGTTCCGAGTTGAGTCAAGGTGAAATGTATTACCTTTTGTTTGTGTCCCGGTAGCAGCTAACTTTCCATGCTTGTCATGAACTTTGACAATTCCTTTCTGAAATTCTATTCGGTAACATGTATTGTTTAGCTGTGCTACACTCAACAAATTGTATTTCAATCCTTCAACCCAATAAACATCATTGCATCTTGCATTGTCAAGAAGTGTTATAGATCCTTTACCTCCTACTGGACATGGTGCATCATTACCAAATCTTACATAGCCTCCATCATAATCTTCTAACATAACAAACTTGTGTTTATGACCTGTCATATGATGTGAGCATCCACTATCTATAATCCAAGAATCATTAGTATTTATGTGAGATATTAGGGCCTTTTCTTCATACCTTTCTTCATCTGATCCATCTTTGATAGCCACATAAACTACTTCCTCTGTATCAATTTCATCTGATTTATCATCGTTGGATTCCTCATCGACTATTAAGCATGTCTTTCTATCTCTTCTTCTGAAGTCTTGGTGTCCTCTGTAATGATTATCTTTCTGTCTGTCATCTCGATAATCTCTCTTTTTAGTAGAATCTTTTTCAGGATAGTTAGAAGCCATATGTCCTATTTTATCACAATTGAAACATTTCAAAGGTAGTTTTCCTTTATACTTACCTTTGCCTCTCGATAACCTTTTGGCTAATAGTGGTTCAAACTCTTCCTGCTTTTTGATTTCCTCATACAGTTTGTGTACTTCTTCCATGTTCTTACAAAATCTTTCACTTGCTCCACTGTGATCTCCTTTGGAGTACTTATACTTTCTTTCATTGTAATCATTAGATTTGTCAAGATGAAAAGAACTAAATGCAGATTCAACTTTATTTACCGATGACCCACTGTTATCAAAATTACTTAACTCAAATGCATGTAGCTTACCAATAGTAGCATCTAAAGAAACTGGCATATTAGGTACAGACCTCAATTCATTGATTGCAGAGACTTGGATTGCATAAGCTGGTAGAAGGGTTCTTAACAACTTACTTCTTATATCCTTTTCTTCAATAGTTCCACCTACTCCTTTGATTTGATTGATGATCTCCTTAAGTCTTGTACTGTACTGGGTTATGTTCTCACCTTCATTCATCCTTATAGATTCAAGTTGTCCTCTTAAACTGTCTACTTTTGCTCTTTGAACATGTTCATCACCGCCATATATAGATATGAGCTTGTCCCACATTGCCTTTGCATCATTGCAGCCTTCTAGATCATTAAACTCTGATTCAGTCAATGCAGATGTTATTTCAATCATTGCTTGGATATGTTCTTGCTTTGCCTTTATTTCTTCCATACTCAATGGATAGGTGCTCGGTGTGATGAAATCATTCTCCAGATAATATACAACATATTCTCCAATTCCTGATAGGTGCAGCTTCATCCTTTTCTACCATGTAGAGAAACTTGACTTGTTCAGCTTCAGTGCATCCTTCTTATACATTTTTGGATCTTTGCCTCAAGTACCTTTAAACTTTTCTTTCGAAGTCCAAAGCTCTGATACCAATTGATAGTTCTGATACTAAATGTAAGTACAAATCCAATAGCCAACAAGATGAGAAGGGGGGGGTGAATCATACAAACTTAATCTTCCATAAAAACATCAGATTCAACCTCGGTAACATATACTTTAGTAATATAACCAAAATTGCTAAACATGCAAACTCAAAAGCATATAAACATCATATCACTCATAACACCAAATTTAATGTAGAAATCCAAATAGGGAAAAACCACTGTGGGATTTTGGACCCACTAAGAAATATACTCTTCTAGAGTATGCTCAGTTAAAAGCAAATCCTGTTAAAGATTACAAACACATTGCTAGATGTGACCCAGTTAAGGGATTTCCCTCAGACAAGATCTTCACCTTGTTAGAAGTGACCTTGTTAAAGGATTTCAAAAATCAATCAGAATGTCACCTTGCTAGAGGGTTTTACAAATAAGACTGTTAAGTCCACTCGGTTAAGAGATTTTCTATCACTTTCACAAAATAACAGTAATAAAAATCTATCTGCAACTTCACATCTAAAATGCTAAAGCAGATTCTTATTTGCTCAATACAATCTAGACATAGAACTAATCTTGTCCATCTGCTAGGCTTCTATACTCTGTTATTCAAACAGGTCTTCAAGCTTCTGTGTGGTAATCACTATGTAGCATCCTTGTGCATATATTTGCCCACATACATTGTTTATCAACAGCTCCCTATTTATAAACAATTAGCTAACTGCTTAATCTCTTTGATCACACTTCCCATGATCAATCATAGCCATCAGATCTTCAAACTTGTCCAGGTTCAATGTATCCTTTGATTTGAAAAATGTTTTACCTCGCCTAGGAACTTGCATACATTTCTTGGAACTTGTGCTAGGGTAATGCGGTTCAATCTGCACTGTAAATCTTCATGCCGATTTTCCTTTGCCATAGATTCTTTAACAAACTTCATGCATGGCATACCAATCATTTAATCAATTCCAGCTCATCAGCTTCCTTCATTAAATAATGCATGTAACCATTTAATGTATTCTGTTGTAGCTCGGTTACAACTCGGTAAATACTAAACTTCACTTGGTAGACATTCCACCTTCATTAACCAATAGCGATAACCTTAGGGTTTACCGACTAGGTTCTTTGCTCGATAACATAGTTTAGTATTAACCTTACAATTTACAACATATGTATGTGTAGCGTCCTAAAATTGTGACACTTGCAATTTCGACTGCATTTCGGTCTTCACGATGGCGACGCAACACGCAACCTGAATGGAGACCCCGAAACTTGCTCACGACACTGAAAACTGCATTTTTCAAGCACCCTGGCCTGAACCTCCTTGCACCCTGCTGTCCCGGGAGGTGGGACCAGAGCGCCCAGTGCCCTGGTCCTGAAGGACCAGGGTGCCCAGCGCCCTGGTCCCTGGGTCCTATTTTGGGCCCGGTCTCCTAAGGGGTCTCGGGTCTTTTTGTTTGCAATTTGGAAATTAACTTTTCTGGTCGGCCTAAGGTCGAGAAAATCAGTCTATCAGCCCTAAATGACAAGTATATAAACTACATTTTTCTCTCTCATTTGGCATGAGGAGGATATATGTAAAAGTGTGGAAACTATACTCAAGTATTCAAGCATTCAAGCATTCCTTCAAGTAATTGATCATTTCAAGTCTCCATTCAAGGCTAAGTGTTGCATTCAAGACAAGGATTCAACCATTGAAGAGGAGATCACATACTACATGCTACAACATACAACATACAACATCTATACCTTTGCACATAAGGATACAAACATCCTTAGAACAAGGTATTAGTACTTGTTTTACAGTCATTTACATTTACAGCACTTGCTCATTTCTTGGTTAATTCCAAAACCGGGGTTTGACCTAAAGGCAAACCCCTAATCCCTAACCCCCCAATCATCTTCACTTTTCTATGTGTAGGTTGTAGGTACGCGGCTGAAATTGAAGATCTGGAATCCTTGTGCAGAGACGAACAGATCCCCCTTCGTTTTGTGGATTTTTCGGAGGACCGTGGCGCCGGGTGCCATCGTCCTGACAACTTTTGCTCAAATTTGCAGGATAGTGCCGTATCGACATTTTACTGCTAATTCCAGGTCCGCAGCTTCATACTGTATTCCTATCTCAGTTTATAAGCGAATCTTTATCACTTTCTATGCATGCTTAGCTTAATTCTTCTATCAACATTCTTTAAAATAGAGGGTAGCCTTGTTGTCTTAACCCTTGAAACACATTTAGCATCCAATCTTGCATTGCGTGGGATTGGATCTTGTGGGTTTCAACCCCTCTTTTGAATGTAAAGTCTCTCCCCTAAGTGAAAACCATCGAATCCTAGCGAACCTCCCTTCTCTCTCCTCGGAGTTGGAAGAGGGGAGAACAACTAGGGTTCGATCGCGATTTTCAATTGCAATTGAATCAAGTGATATATGACAAAACAGGTGTGATTGTGAAATTATTTGATGCATTTTCTTCTCCTGCAATTGGTTCTATTACTTTGCCTATTGAGGTCCATAACAAATCTCTTGATGTGAACTTTGCTATTATTCCATCTACCGAACAATTTCGTGTGAAGCTTGGCTATCCTTGGCTATCTTCCATGAAAGCTATTGCTTCTCCTATTCATAAGTGTTTGAAATTTCCCCATAATGGTGAAGTTGTTACTGTCAATCATAGTCTCTTTAAACCAGCTGAAAGAACTTCTAGCGTTCCTATTGATTACTTTTGGCCTAAACAATTCCAATCTCTTCCTCCGCGAAGTGATCATCTTTTCAAATCTTATCAAAAGTGGAAAACAGATATGATCCTATCTCTAAGTGAACCTAGAACACCTAAATTTGATATTCCTATCATTCTTGAGAAGGAAGTTCTTCCTTTGAAAGATAAAACTAATGTCTTTCCTCAAGAAGATTCCCAACCCATCCCTATGGATGTGACTATGTCTATGCCTAATAAACTTCCTAAGAGTAGACCTATACCTCCTCGTCATGATGGACTTGGGCTTCTCCCTAAACCAAAAATTCCTCCTTTATATGGAGCAGTTCCTCCTCCTTCTTTTTATAGAGAGAAGAGACCTTCTTCTTCTCCTATTATCCAGCCTAAGAGACCACAACCTAAACACCCAAGTGCTAAGGATGAGAACATTCCTCCTCCTCAATCTTCTCCACTTCCTACTAAGACTAGACGAAATCGTTCTGCACGTGAACGTCGGCGAAAGCGTCGTCTTAGAGATCAAACTTTGCAATCTCCAAAAACACCTTCAACAAGCATTATTCCATTTTCTCCTCGGCTGGACATTGAGCCTAAATCTCCTAAACATAAGATGCATGATGGTCTTGATCCGGTGCGAGTTAAAGATCCTATTTTTATAAATCTTGATGATGATATGGATGAAAATGTTATTCATGATGAAAATGTTACTCCTCTTGCTTCTGATAGTGAATATGAACTTGTTGATGTTGATAACCATTTATCTAATGAATTTTCTAAAGCACTTATCCTAGCTCCTAGACAAGAACAATGTGGCTCGGAACATGAACATAGCCCTTGTTTCGATCTTGTGATAGCTCCATCTGCTGTGTTGGATGTTCCTCCTCTAGCGTGTTCCCTGCCTTCCCGAAACATTGATCAGCAAGATCGGGGGGTAGATGACGAGCTAGACTAGTTTCATTAGCATAGCAGATTCTCTCCCCCTCTCTTTCGTTACTTCTTCTATATGTTATTCTCATTCTTCTATTTGTTGTCCTTAGTGTTGTCTACTTGAGGATGATGCAAAGCATTGAGATCTCTTGGTCTCTCTCATGTTGACTCAAAAGACACATGTGTTCCCTTCTTCTAGGTGACCTTCCTTGATTGGGGAATGAAGAACAATTATGCATACATACATATGATATATATACATGAATTATCATACAGCATACTGACCCCGAGGAAAGCAAAGTCACCTCATGCTTTGTGTTTTGTGTCTATTATCCTTGGGTTTATCTCACACTGGGGGGCTAAATCCTTGCGATAACGTGCTCCTTTCCTTTCTCATTTCTTATGTGTATCACTACGTTAAAACAATCACCCCCGGTGAGGCGTGTGCGATCGCTTTAACGTAGGGGGGCATACATCTCGTTCATATCTTTTCAAGATACTTGAAAATTTCTTGGTAAATTTAGCCTTGCCTTGAAAATTTTTGATATCTTTCTTGCATGACTCATAGTGAGGGAACCTTACTACTGACAGTCATGGTTCTTCCTTGTGATCTTCCCTTTTACTTTGTCAATCAAAGTCGTAAGATCCTTAGTCCACTGGGGGCTTGGTGTATCTTGCCTCCTTGACGTGGTGAAAGTCTTTCAATATTGTTTCCTTGTACTTTACCAGATGTATGAGCATACATACTCCCGCTAAAGTGGGGGCTAAATGTAGCGTCCTAAAATTACGACACTTGCAATTTCGACTGCATTTCGGTCTTCACGATGGTGACGCAACACGCAACTTGAATGGAGACCCTGAAACTTGCTCACGACACTGAAAACTGCATTTTTCAAGCACCCTGGCCTGAACCTCCTTGCACCCTGCTGTCCCGGGAGGTGGGAACAGAGCGCCCAGCGCTCTGGTCCCTGGGTCCTATTTTGGGCCCGGTCTCTTAAGGGGTCTCGGGTCTTTTTGTTTACAATTTGGAAATTAACTTTTCTGGTCGGCCTAAGGTCGGGAAAATCAGTCTATCAACCCTAAATGACAAGTATATAAACTACATTTTTCTCTCTCATTTGGCATGAGGAGGATATATGTAAAAGCGTGGAAACTATACTCAAGTATTCAAGCATTCAAGCATTCAAGCATTCCTTCAAGCAATTGATCATTTCAAGTCTCCATTCAAGACTAAGTGTTGCATTCAAGACAAGGATTCAACCATTGAAGAGGAGATCACATACTACATGCTACAACATACAACATACAACATCTATACCTTCGCACATAAGGATACAAACATCCTTAGAGCAAGGTATTAGTACTTGTTTTACAATCATTTACATTTACAGCACTTGCTCATTTCTTGGTTAATTCCAAAACCGGGGTTTGACCTAAAGGCAAACCCCTAATCCCTAACCCCCCAATCGTCTTCACTTTTCTGTGTGTAGGTTGCAGGTACGCGGCTGAAATTGAAGATCTGGAATCCTTGTGCAGAGACGAACAGATCCCCCTTCGTTTCGTGGATTTTTCGGAGGACCGTGGCGCCGGGCGCCATCGTCCTGACAACTTTTGTTCAAATTTGCAGGACAGTGCCGTATCAACATTTTACTGCTAATTCCAGGTCCGCAGCTTCATACTGTATTCCTATCTCAGTTTATAAGCGAATCTTTATCACTTTCTATGCATGCTTAGCTTAATTCTTCTATCAACATTCTTTACAAAAGAGGGTAGCCTTGCTGTCTTAACCCTTGAAACACATTTAGCATCCAATCTTGCATTGTGTGGGATTGGATCTTGTGGGTTTCAACCCCTCTTTTGAATGTAAAGTCTCTCCCCTAAGTGAAAACCATCGATTCCTAGCGAACCTCCCTTCTCTCTCCTCGGAGTTGGAAGAGGGGAGAACAACTAGGGTTCGATCGTGATTTTCCACTTTACAGTATGATGTTAAAACAATCTAAACATCATGATCTCATCATTGTCTAACTCGATAATAGTTGCCCATTGAATACCTTATTCATCCCCTTATTCATCATATTCTTTCTATGTCTTTTACCAACATCTTTATACTCATCAAATCATACTTCTCTAGATATGGCAACATCATACTGAATTAGAAAATCAATTTCTTGACATCAATGACAAAATAATAATATTAAGACAGTAAATCATCCTTAATCAATTATATCCATAATCATCAACAGCCTTCTCAATATCCTTATTGAAATGCCAACAATCTCCCATTGTCTGTTATAATGCCAAATGCCAACAATTACCACTAAACCGGCACCGCTAGTTGTCTCCATTAACTGTATGCATTAACTATTAGACTGGCCTTGTCACTAGTGGCTTGTTGCTGGGTTGCGATGAATATTCAACATGCAACTTCCCATTGTGGTGTCACGACAACCATTAGATCAAAAGAAACCTATCCGGCCTTTAAGAACCCAACACATACATAAAGGAAAATACTTAGGACTTTAGGAAACGATGAAACATTTCAAATTTAATTAAAACCCACCCAAACCTAGAACTCAAAATGGCCCCTTTCGATGACATGGTGACCCTTCCACTTAAGTGAAAAAAGCAATGGGAAAATAGAAGTGATTCGGAAATAATGTGACATGGGTTTTTTTTTTAAGATTTTGAAAGGGATCAATCCAAAATTTGGAAAATTAAGGATATCAAGAAAAAATTCCAACAACATCCAAAACACTGATAACACCATGGAGGAATAAAAGAAGGGTGTATTGGAATGACCTAGGCTGATGTGATATAAAGGTGAAAGTAGAACCTAGCCAGGAGGCAAAGTGATCGGTAAGACCTATGCCGATTGAAGGACGGGTGGTGCCAAATAATTGAATTCTCAGAAAAGTTATGTCAATTAGCCGTTGTGAAATCTGATTGCAAAAACCTAAACCCACCGTTATTAAATGTAGAGAATGGGTAGATTGGTGTTCGCATGATGCAAATCATAGCAGGATTTCAGTTGAGTAAATGCTTTTAATCCGTCAAATCCATATCTGAAGAGTCCATGCAAGGATTTTGTATAATAGTTTGAAGCTAACAGAGAGATTGAAGCAATATTAAACTACAGAAAAGGCAAAACTAACAACTATAGATCAATACTTCATGTGACAGAAAATTTGTATTTGACTACATCAATACTTAACAAACATTGTGTTAAAAAATTGGCAGCATGGAGTGTAAGAAGCATTGGTTCTTTACAAATTGTAATGTCTACCATCTATCATCAGTACATGTAGATGAAAATGACATCTTTAAACATCAAAATATTGGCTACAAAATGACCATCAAAGGTGCTCCATGCACCTACAATGGTGAGCCATTTCTAACATAGTGTCAGATGACACTTTTTCCTATTTACCATAACAAGATGTTTTATAACATAGTGGGTAAGTACCTAAAATAGTGCTACTGCTAATTTTACAAAATTATTCCTATTGTCTGCAATAGGGTCATAGAAGTGTAGTTTCAAGTGACATATGCAAAACAGGAAATTGTAGATAAACAACAAAACTAATTCCCAAAGTATTGGAGTATGACAACCATGCTCTCTCCAATCTCCATTACTTTGACAATGGCTAGTGTCGAGAGACAGTTATCATCAAAGTTAAGTAGTTTGCGGAAGGGATCCAGATTCCCATTCCTCACCCCTACCCTAAATACCTCCCATGCCTCCTGGATGAAGTTCTTCCTCCTCTCCTGTGTTGCCCTTTTTGGGGAAATTTCCTCGTCTTCACTATCTGACTCCTCCGATTCAAAGGAGATGTAGTTGGTGTGGTTAAAATAGATGTCGAGGGTGCTTACCCAACAATCAGAATCCAATTATAGAATGGAATTTGCCAAGGCTTGTCCATCAGATGGGCAGACAAAGCTGTTGATCCTCTATATGCTCACTTCCTTTGAATCGAATATGTCAACCATAGGGAAAATGAAAGCCTCATAAACAAACCCATCACACTAGTGTCGATTAGCACCCAATATGCCATTAACCACCTGCCATACAACATTCCAAAGCACACTGTTTGCTTGAAATAGCCGACTGCAATGGGCCTAGATCGATTCCTCTCTACACAGGCAACTGAGACCAAAATGATGCACCATCGATTGAGATCGATACTTCCAGGCTTAAGACTACAATCTGAACCATTCCTTCTATAAAATTTTGGACTTTCTTAAGAAGTCTAGAGACCAGAACAGGCCCGAATTCCAATCAAGGTTCATCCGAATAGCATATCTTTACTATTATGAGAACTTGTCAAGTCCATGCTCATACGTACTTTATCTAACTGGCCTGATACCAATTTGCCAAAGTGCGTGAAAAACTAGAGGTCTCTGGTTTGTCCTTCCACTAAGGTATGGCCTACCTCTAGCTAAAATGAAGCTCCCATGCTCGATCCACACTCACCAACATCCGATGTGCAATCATAAGAGAGCTCAAGATCCACGTTGGTTCACAACATTTGTTGGAGCTTGGGAGGTGCCCCAATTCTTTGAATATATAGAAGCCTTTCCTAACAAACCTCTTTCATGTAAACTTGTTGATGAAGAGTAAAGGGTGTTCCTTATACTAAAATAGCTTGTTCCACCAAATGGAAGAGATAGGGAAATTAAGACCATGCTAAAGAGATTGGTCATACCAAGTGAGGTGTTAGGAAACTATTTACCAAGGTTTCCAAATACTATTAAATGAGTCTTTCTCTAAATTTTTGTTTACATAGTCTAATATTTAATTACAATCATAATGTACAATGTTGAATCTCCAAAGTTCTTCAAATAGGTAAGTTGGACACCCGTTGGTGCAGGAGTACCTAGTTTTTAACCATTTTTTATGCATTTTCCACATTTTGAGGTGATGATCCATATTTTGGATTAGGTGTTTGAATAATGGAATACTCAAAGGTCCAAATGTGTGTTTGATAGTCATTTGAAGGATGATTGTCACCTAGGTTGTTACTTTTCTCAAATCTGGCCTATGAGCCCTTATAAGCCTAAAATGGCATAAATTTGCATTATGATGTAAAACCACTTGTAAAGCCTCATTAGGAATTTAGGCATGTTAGTTTAATGTTAGGAAGTCATGCTAGGATGTTTAGTATAAGTAAAAATGCATAAAAGGCAAAAATGCACATTTGAGCAAAAGTTGTCATTGTTGCTTAACAACTTTTTGCAACTTTTTGAGAAACTTTGTATTTTTCTAGAAAATCGGTGTTTAGGAAACCGATGAAGAGTTGGTTATGAACAAAATGAATTATAAAATTCTCTAAGAATTATTCTACATGGGTTGGAACATTTGTGAGCAAGTTTGAATAGATTTTGAAGATAATTTCCAGATTTTACCTTGTAATTTTGTCATTTTTGTAGCTGCAGTTTGTACCAAATGGATTGACCTTGCTACTATTCTCTCATAGTGGTTTAGTGTATGTTATTTTATTGCTCAGGAGGTGTTTGTAATTTATTTTGGTGCAGGTTTGAAGTGTGTTTACAAATTTGTATTGTTTTTGGCCCGAGAAAGGGTTCATGAGCAGATTGACTAACACGTGTGTTAGTCACGCATTTTAAACCATCGATTTTGCAATAAATGGCTAGGATTGACTAACACGTCTCTATCATGTTGTACGAAAGGTCTATTTTGGAACCAGAATAGCCACGACCCCATGCATGAGCAACAATTTGTCCATGAATTATGAATTTTGGGTTTAATAATTTTGAGAACATTTGATAAAAAACCTTCATGTCTTATTGTCTCTAAGGAAAACCGGTTTGTCCGTTACCTTTTTCTCCACTTAACCAGAAGGGTCTTCCTATCGTTAAAAAGGGGCCATTTGAGTTTTAAGTCTAGGTAGGTTTCATCTTTTAAGTTGGATCGCTTTAATTTTCTTAAGTTTAAGTATGGTTTTCTAACGTATGCATGGGGTTCTTAAAAGTCGGGCAGGTCTATTTTGATCCAATAGTGGTCATAATACTGTGTGGGGGAAAAAGTGACACTAAGAAAACATGCCCTAATCTCACCTTTTGACACACATTTGTGGAATATGAAAGAGCCTAGAGGTATCACACAATTGGCTACTTCTTTTTGTGGAAGAGAGAGCCATGGGCTACCTATTAGGATTTCTATTCCTTTGTTGTAATTGAAAGATAGAATGATGCAAGTTCAACTATTAACCCTAAAGTGTAAGTATGAACTAGTAACAAGATTGCAGAATTAAGATTAAACAATGGAAAGCTGTAAACACAAGGACAAGATAAGAATGCAGATGTGTACCTGGGGTTAAAATCTGAGTGGAAATGTTCGGGATGGGGGCACGGGCGCCACTGTCCTGATTCTGCCCCTGAAATTGCTGTTTTGCAACCTGAAAAGCTGTCAAAAATGTTGAAACTTGCTGTCTGATAGAGGGACCAGGGCGCCCAGTGCCCCTGTCCTAGCAGGACCAGGGCGCCCCACGCCCCTGTCCTAGCAGGACCAGGGCGCCCCACGCCCCTGTCCTGGTCTTTTGCTCTGAAATTTGGTGTGTTGTTCTGTCTCGGTCCACTTCCGTCGAATCTGCAACTTGCGGCATCGTCCGAATCCCGAAACCTGCACTTATACCTGAAAAGGTATGGTGGGCGGCTATATAGGGTTTTGCCTTAGTCAAACCCCCGCTTTGGTGATTTCCACCTCCACGAATAGCCAAGTTGTATTGTAAAAGTAGTGTGTGTGCAGACCTTGTGTGTGTGCAAGATCCTAAAATGCAAGTAAGCAAACTAGAGCAACCTAGAAAGTAAACCCTAATTGCTTGTAAATGATAATATAAATGCTCCAAATCAAGATGCAAAGTGATCTAAAGCATGAATACAAATGATATAATGAGGCTTATGCAAAGGCATGAAAACAACATGAAATCATACCCAACCCCAAGGGAGGGGTACAAGCCAATCTTCAGTCGGTAATCCACTATTGCTCTTCAATGTCTTCAAAGCCCTAAATGGATGAATGAAATTGATGAATGATTGATGGATGGATGTTGAATGTTGTTGAAGTCTTCAAAGATCTGCTCTTTCGCTGCATAGAAGGTCCTTGAAACCAAAATTCGTATCTTTTCAAATGAAGAAAGAGAGCTCTTATATATGAAACCCTAGGTCTTAATTTCAACTTTTGGCCGACCTAGAGATTGAATCTCCCACCAATTTCTTGGGGTTAAGCTTTATTTTATGATTGGATCACGCTCCTAAAATTTCGGGAAAAATGTCCGGGACCATGTGCACGCCGGGCGCCATGGTCCTGACAACTTTTCACCAAATTTTCAAGGCCGTCGGATATGATGATTTTAGAGCGAATCCCAAAGTTACAGCTGATTTCGAGATGTTTTGACCTCCGAAATCAAGCCCCCAAGTTCAAAATAGGACCTAATTAGGGTTTTTGATTAAATGATGTATTGGAGGAATAAAATGAAAGGGGCACACTTTAATGAAAAGGGCCCAACTCTATGATATGGGAGATGATAAAATAGAACCTTAGACCTAATTAATTTGATTAATTAAGTGCTAAAGGGGAAATGCAATGCAAAATGCAAAATGCGCCAAGGCGGGTGCTAAACTAGGTGCGAAATTGTACCACCCTAGCAAGTGCGTACAATTTACGACGCTACATTTAGCCCCCACTTTAGCGGTCATATGAACACTACGTGCATATGCAAGCTAAAGTACAGAAAAGTAAACATTATTTGAAAAAGGATATATCCATAAGTCTGTCGAACGAAGCCCCCAGCGGTATCTGCAGTACACAGTTAAGAACCACACCCTACAAAACACATGTTAGATCACAAAATCACCTAATGCTTACTAAGGAAGGTGATGAAAATTCGAGGGTAGCTATATGCCCCCCCCTGTTTCGGCTTGCTAATTTTAGTGAGTTGAAACAGGGTATCATGTTTACCACTTCGAATTGTTAAAGAATATTGATGACAAATGCTCACAAGAAGATTCGATATGAGATCAAAAACTAATGGAGAATCATTTGGTAAGAAAGAGGACTAAATCTCAATTCCAACAAAGAGTGTGAGGATTTGAGAGTTCTCTAACACAAGATGAAGGATGTGAATGGAAACAAAAAGCAAAGAGAAGAAAAGAAAGGAAAAAAGCATGAATACACACATTGGTGATCCATGAGAAGAATAGTGAGAGAGAAAACATGGACTTCTCGCCCCTAGATCTTGTCTAGGTGATCCATGGGAAAAGGACATGGAAAACTAGCCCCTAGAGTCTGTCTAGGTGATCCATGTAAGGGAGGAGAGTGAGAAAGTCTAGCCTTATGCCGCTAGTTCCACTCAACCTCGTGCATGTGTGTGTAAGGGAGGTTAGAAGCACCTCATATGAGTCTATGCCCGAGTATGCTACAACCTGTATATGTATAGTACAAAAGTGTGACATCTCGCTCTAAGAGTCTGTGCTCTGGTTCTGAGAATAATCACCTTGCATAAAAGAAAAATGGAGACATCTCGCTCTAAGAGTCTGTGCTCTGGTTCCGAGAATGACCCATTGCTCAAAAAGTGTAATGTTTATGTCATAAGCAAAGTAGAACAAGGATACCTTCCTTCATCACAAAAGAAGATACCCCAAAAATGCAACAATGTCATAGATCCAAGCAAGGGAGTTTTTGCACTCTTTAAGGAAGGATAAGATAGTTGAAAAGGGATATCATGTAGTATATGTAAAGGAGATCCTTAGAGGAGAAGAGATATTTTTACAAAAGACACCTATCCCCGAGAGGAAACATCTTCTAGAATAAGACAAAGAAGAGAATAAGAATGCAATACTTCCTTCTTTTGCGAGGTGAAAGTGATTCTTAATGAAGGATGACGCTCTTTTTAACCCAATTGGGAGAGTGAATTCATTATGGATGTATTTTACCAAGTGCAAAAGAGGTTGTAGTCAAGGACTTACACCTCTTGTAAGAGAGAATCCTTGAGCAAACAACAACAAATGCATACAAGGAATAACATCAAGTAATAAAGTTCACACCATCCACGAAAATACGAAAAAGTGGATCCTTAGATAAAAATAAGAAAAGGTCATTGCCTCCCAAGGATAAGGTCAATGAGAAGGACTTACACAATCTTCTAGGGAGAGATTTAGACATAAGCAAAATGTACTACATACTCACATGAGTTCATGCAAGCAAGACATTAGTGTATGTAAAATTCTCCTCACGAGAAGTGGGTAGGATAAGAAAGAGAATACACATCTTCTCCCATATCTAGGAAAAGAGGACTCTAAAGAAAAGATGATCAATATTTCCACACTATTACCCCATAGGAACAAGAGATAACATAGAAAAATTAGGCTATTATGTTGCTTCAAAAATATGATTGCACTTGAAATTGTACCATCATGAATGACAATGAGCCCCCAGTAAATGAGCTACCAATGTCACATAATGATGAGCAACATAATAGCCATTAATGTTATTTAAAGACATGATAGATTGAATGAGGTATTTGAATATGACATGCTGAATGCTCAACTATAAGTAAGATCAAAAACATGTATAAAATGATAAAAATTGAAGAAGGAAAGTTATGAGAAATCTTAGAAGAGAGATGAGTGTAATTTATTAGAGCCTTATCCCTGGAAGAAAGGACTTTATGATGAATAGGAGATAAAGATTCATAAGTGGATTTAGAAATTTGAGGGGAGTCATAAAGAGATTTGTTCATCGCCAAGATTTCGTTATGAGGGGAATGAGAGTTGATAGAAGTAGAAGATGATTTAGTTGAAGTGAGATCATCATCACTACTAAATATAGCATTCACATTGAGAGATGGTCTTTTAGATGCTTTGGTGGGCTTAGAAAGATTGTATCCAAGTCCAAATGAATATTCATGCATGTTATGTTCTAAAGGAACTTTAATTCCTTGTTCATTTGCGCCACAACCATTTCCACTATAGCCACTCTTAGCCAAAATATGAAAACCACGACCATAACGATTAGCCATTTCAGAAAGAAAAGGTGGTTTTTCATAAGACAAAGAATCAAATTCTTCAGAATTAGAGGTGTGAGGAGAAGAAGTTTGAGAAGTGGCCACAAAATTATTGCTCATAGGCTCAGGTAAGACTGATTGATCTCTAGTTTCTTCCTTCTTTTTAACTTTAAGCTCTCTAGGAGGAACCCTATACTCACCTACAAAGGTGGGATTAAAATCAAGAGATCCCCAATCATCTTCTGCGAGAACCTTCTTAGGAGTAAAAGCCTTTCCATGTGTAGATTCAAGTTGAGAAGAATCTTCTTCAGGAACTTCAGACTCATCCAAAGAATTTTGATTATCAGAGGGTGATGATTCATCCATAGGTATCTTGTTTAACGAGTCATCACTAGAAGAGGAAGGCTTAGAAGAACTCCCTTTGGAAGTAGATGTTTGCAAACAAGCTTAAAAATTAGTATCACCTATCAAGGTATATGTCTTATTATTATAAATAAATTTAACTTGTCTATGCAATGTAGAGGGGACAGCTTGCATACTGTGAATCCAAGGTCTCCCTAATAACAAGTTGTATGTTAGATTTCTCGACATAACATGGATAGGAGTAGGCAAAGTAACAGGTCCCACTGTGATGGGTAAGGTGATAATACCTAATGAAGACTTAGCCACATTATCAAAGCCTCGAATGGGACGAGAGTCAGGCTCAATAAGGGATGTATCCACATTCATCTTATGCAATAGATTAATGCTACATACATTAAGGCCAGAGCCATTATCTACCAGTGTTCGTCTTATAGCAGTGTCATTTATGATAACCACAATCATCAAGGGATCATATTGATGTTGAATTTCACTAGTAGGCAACTCATCTTGAGTAAACACAATTTGAGCTTTAGGATTCATCACAGAGTTAACCAAAGACACTATATTACTAGATGTATTAGGTGGAGGAACATTCAAATCTTTCAAGGCATCTTGTAACATTCCATGATGAGCAGAAGAAGTTTGGATCAAATCCCAAAGGGATATCTTAGCAGGGGTAGCTTTAAGTTGTTCTATGAGATCATAGTCTTTACTAAGCATTTGTGAAATACGAGGAGCTTGAGGAAGAATAGGTTGGGAAGTAGGAAGTGAATTTGGGATAACTGGAGGAGGATTAGGCTGCCTATTGTTTCTAGTATTATAGGTATGAGCAACCGCATTATAACTCTCTCTAGTCAGTTGCTTAGCATACTCATAAGGGCTCTTAGTAGAATAACCTCCTTGCACAGTAATAATAGGTTTCTTAGGAGTGCAAAAAGAATCATTAGCATAACCACCTTGAACCACTAAGATAGGCTTGTTTAAAGGTTGAGAATTTTGAGAAGGACAAGCACCTTGGATAGTGAAGAGAGATTTGTTAGGTGTTTCATTCACACGTATCAAATTAATTGAGGATGGTTTAGAGGAATGAACAAAAGTGTTGGAAGAATTATTGATAGTCTTCTCTTGCACTAAAATCTTATCATGGATTAAATCAATTTTAGGAGAGAGACAAGGGGTAGGCATTGATGTTCTAGTAGGAAAAGTAATACTAGGAAAGGTCATATCATCCTCTATCATCAAAGGATCTACATGGGGAATAAACTCTCTAGGAGAAGGATCAAAATTACTCTCTAAAGTCTCACTTTTGAGAGGGAGATCTTTGAAAGAGATGTTAACCATCTTGCTTTGAACTAGGGTATCCTTATGAGTAGAACCAAGTTGAGGAGAGGGAGAATAATTGAGATTCAAGGAAGGTGAGAAACTATCAAGGGAGTTTTCAATCTTGATTTCATCCCCTTTGGCTAGGGTTCTCTCATGGGGAAGAGAATAATCCACACCTTCTTCTAATGGTTCATCCCAAATAGTGAGGTTGTTGAAAGGAATGTTTGAAGTATTGTCAATTTCGGGAGAGGAGATAACATTGTTTAGTAATTCCTCATCCTTAGGAGGGAGAGCATCAATAGATATGTTAAACTCATCCTCTTTCCTCAAAATATGTTCAATATGATCTTTAGGGGAGAGAGAATTAAGGAAATTGCTTATTATTTCATCTTCTTTCTCTAAGGGATGCTTATGGGTAAGACAAACTTTAGGAGAAGGGTAAGCATTTATCATTAATTCATCATCTCTAGTGGGAATTTTGTTGGAAAAGGAAATGCCATCACTAGGAAATGTAGGGATAATGTCATCTTCTTGCACAAAAGGATCCTCATGAAGGGAGTGTTTTTTAGGAGGAACATGAACATATTTCTCCAAAGATTCATGCTTAGGAAGGAGATCTTTGAAAGAAGTGTTCATAACCTCTTGTTGCACTAACATGCCCCCATTGGAAGGACCAACTTTAGGAGAAAATAAGTCAATGTCCATCAATACCTTTTCACTTAGAGAGGCATCATGTAGGGAAGGTGAAGTAACATTAAGAAAGGTGTTTATGATATCATTCTCTTCCTCTAGGATAGCTAAATAGGAAGGGCACATTTTAGGAGAATTGTCAAGATCACTCTTAAAGTCTTCATCCTTAGAGCATGGGAGAGTCTCAAAGGGATTGGTAGCAACTCTTTTAGGCACTAAAATGTTGTTATAGATGGGGGGAGGTTCTTTAGGAGAAGGAAAAATTGAAACAAGGGAAGCTAACCCATTATCACATCTATGAAATGAATGCATCATGACAACAATTTTCCTCTTTCAAATGATAACACATGCAAAATAGAAGGAAATGTTTAATTTTAACCAATGCAAGCACTTAGAATGTAGATTTAGAAAATAAAATTTATGATTCAAATGAGTTCCTAAATCAGATTTGAAACTATTGATCCCAATTAAGCTATCCACAGGTTCAACAAAATTAGGGTTTTAGCAAAAATTTCCACTAAATTTTTTTGAATCTTGCAAAAAATCAAAACTTGTAAATACAAATTTGAATTTGAAATAGCATAAACACTCAAATTTGAAAACATAAATCAGAATTAGAGAAGATTGGAGTTCACGTCGGGTTCACCAAAATGTGTGGGGGAAAAAGTGACACTAAGCAAACATGCCCTAATCTCACCTTTTGACACACATTTGTGGAATACAAAAGAGCCTAGAGGTATCACACAATTGGCTACTTCTTTTTGTGGAAGAGAGAGCCATGGGCTACCTATTAGGATTTCTATTCCTTTGTTGTAATTGAAAGATAGAATGATGCAAGTTCAACTATTAACCCTAAAGTGTAAGTATGAACTAGTAACAAGATTGCAGAATTAAGATTAAACAATGGAAAGCTGTAAATACAAGGACAAGATAAGAATGCAGATGTGTACCTGGGGTTAAAATCTGAGTGGAAATGTTCGGGATGGGGACGCGGGCGCCACTGTCCTGATTCTGCCCCTAAAACTGTTGTTTTGCAACCTGAAAAGCTGTCAAAAATGCTGAAACTTACTGTCTGACAGAGGGACCAAGGCACCTAGCGCCCCTGTCCTGGTAGGACCAGGGCGCCCCATGCCCCTGTCTTGGTCTTTTTCTCTAAAATTTGGTGTGTTGTCCTGTCTCGGTCCACTTCCGTCGAATCTGCAACTTGCAGCGTCGTCCGAATCCCGAAACCTGCACTTATATCTAAAAAGGTATGGTGGGCAGCTATATAGGGTTTTGCCTTAGTCAAACCCCCGCTTTGGTGATTTCCACCTCCACGAATAGCCAAGTTGTATTGTAAAAGTAGTGTGTGTGCAGACCTTGTGTGTGTGCAAGATCCTAAAATGCAAGTAAGCAAACTAGAGCAACCTAGAAAGTAAACCCTAATTGCTTGTAAATGATAATGTAAATGCTCCAAATCAAGATGCAAAGTGATCTAAAGCATGAATACAAATGATATAATGAGGCTTATGCAAAGGCATGAAAACAACATGAAATCATACCCAACCCCAAGGGAGGGGTACAAGCCAATCTTCAGTCGGTAATCCCCTATTGCTCTTCAATGTCTTCAAAGCCCTAAATGGATGAATGAAATTGATGAATGATTGATGGATGGATGTTGAATGTTGTTGAAGTCTTCAAAGATCTGCTCTTTCGCTGCATAGAAGGTCCTTGAAACCAAAATTCGTATCTTTTCAAATGAAGAAAGAGAGCTCTTATATATGAAACCCTAGGTCTTAATTTCAACTTTTGGCCGACCTAGAGATTGAATCTCCCGCCAATTTCTTGGGGTTAAGCTTTATTTTATGATTGGATTGCGCTCCTAAAATTTCGGGAAAAATGTCCGAGACCATGTGCACGCCGGGCGCCATGGTCCCGACAACTTTTCACCAAATTTTCAGGGCCGTCGGATATGATGAATTTAGAGCGAATCCTGAAGTTACAGCTGATTTCGAGATGTTTTGACCCCCGAAATCAAGCCCCCAAGTTCAAAATAGGACCTAATTAGGGTTTTTGATTAAATGATGTATTGGAGGAATAAAATGAAAGGGGCACACTTTAATGAAAAGGGCCCAACTCTATGATATGGGAGATGATAAAATAGAACCTTAGACCTAATTAATTTGATTAATTAAGTGCTAAAGGGGAAATGCAATTCAAAATGCAAAATGCGCCAAGGCGGGTGCTAAACTAGGTGCGAAATTGTACCACCCTAGCAAGTGCGTACAATTTACGACGCTACAAATACCAAGTTGGTTTGAAAAACAAAAAAAAATATCGAATCACTTCAAAAAAAATTGGAAAAAATATGGTTCACTAGAAGAGAGAGTCTTCTCCAAAAGGGTATTTTTAGTTTTTTGATTATTATAAATTGAATAGAAAAATTATGGTGGGAGACAAAAACCGTCAAATTTTGGCATATTCGACTTCCAAATGCTATAACAAAAAAAATATACATCAATTTTTTATTTTTTTTTCATGCACTATATATATGTCATCTATAATGGATATCAAAATCATAAAAAAATAAGTTGATTTACTTTTTCTTTTGTGGTGGGAACTAAACCCCCTGATTTTTAGCGTTTCTCAGCAATAAAAAAATGGACTTTAAAGCTAAAAAAAGCATATAAATTATTGACAATTTTTTTCAAAAAATAGTAGACTTAAACTTCAACAAATTTTACACATTTCATCAGTTTACATCATCTTCAAATTCAAAATACAAATGACACTTTTATGGCGACGAAATTGAACAGTTATTGTTGTGTTAACCTTTTCCTTTGTAAAAGTGTGACACAGGTTTATGCTTTTACCCTATAATTATGTTGGATATTTCGTTGAGATTTAAGGTTAAATGTTTCGACATTAAATCCAACATTACTTTTAGTTAAAAGGAAAATTTACTTATAATTTTAATGTAATATTAAGATTTATCTTTTAGTTTAAATGTTGTAATATTAAGATTAATCTTTTAGTTTAAATGTTGTAATGTAATTATAAAGTTGTGAGTTTTGATATATTAAAAATATAAAAAGAAGAAATTAATGAAGATTTGAGATTTTAATTATGAAAAAAAAATTAATTGGATTTATAATATACAAAGCTAGATATATTTAGAAATAATAATTCATAATGTAATAGTAAAGTCGCATTGCAAAGAAGAAATAATTGTAATTAAAGTAAATGATTCAAGAGTTCGACCATTAAAAAAAGTTACTATAAAAGATTAATCTCATCAATTTCTAATAGTAAATTTAAATCTTTGATAATTAGGACTTGAATTTGAAGAACGACCTACACTTTCATATCAAATAAAATACAAAGAGTAAATATATATGTAAATTTAATGATAAAGAGAATGTGTATTGTAAATTCTAGTCTATTCAAATTTGAGATGTGATTATAAATTCTAAACAATTGAAACCCAGTCACATATATTCTTTTAAGGTGAAATTAAAACGATTTAGAAGTTTGAAACAAAATGTCAAAACAATTTAAAATTATTAGTATACTTTTATTAAATTTCTAGCGGCGTAGTGAATTCAATATATTTTATTACATTTGCCAATATTATAGATAATCTATAATACCCCTACCCTAATCAGACTCTTTTTTACCTCGTTGACCATGGTTGACTTTTCAGTGGCTTACGTGGATGGTGGATTCATTATGATTGTGATGTTTTATCCTGGTATTATGCTCTGGAGTGTGATTTGGTGAATATGATTAGGCATTATTTCTTTCAATGATTAGATGTTAATCCTGCTTATGCATTGTATTTTGTAAATGATGAAATGTTAATTTTATTTATGTGTTACTGACCATGGACTAACACATTAACTTTATGTATGAGTTGTACTATGTATTTGGCTTTATGTATATGTGGAGTCTATATGGGGTGCGAGGAGATGATTTCCCATCACTCACTTCGATGAGACATGGAAAATCATGATTCTCCTTCACCGATGTGTTTATCATGTGTGTGTGTGTGTGTACGTGTGGTTTGGTGGTGCAGGAATTGCAAGTACAAGGTACTGACTTCACCTGGCTCTATAGGTCTAAGCGTACCTAATTAACCTGATGGAAGTGGAGGAGATAGTTTTAAGGTCCTACATGTCATCCCTATCCTTGCCAACTTTGTCAGATCATCGAGTAAGCCACCTTTATGATGTTGGTATGTGGGTCATGTCTCTATTTTGTTAGTTCAGTTTTGTGTGTTATGCATTTTGTGAATTTAATTATTCTCTTCTTGTGTTAGTTAATTTGTGAAATTAATTATTAATACCTTATCGTTATTAATAATTAATGTGTGTTGCGTTTATTAAATTAAATTAAGAATAAATTATTAGAGCACTTTTGTGGTTAATTAAATAATCGATTATTCTTAATTGTTTGGTTAAGGTGATTGTTGATTTATCAATGGAATTTATATCATGTTTTGAGTATTTTTTATTTTTTTTTAAAGAAAGAAAGTTAATTTTTTACTTTTTAGTAATTAAAATATTTAATGGCTTTTGGTGTTTAAAAAAATATATATATATTTAAATATAAGTCATATAAATGTTTTTGGAAAAAATAGATTTTGAAATTTTCATAAAAAGTGAATTTGTGCCCTAAAAGAGATTTTTGGCTGAAATTTCTATATAATTGGAAAAAAATTCAAAAGACAGATTATTTTCTCATTTTGGAGAAATTCTTCCTCTCTGATGGTTATGGGAGGTTTGCTGGAAGCTCTGGCATTTTTGGGAGGATTGGGTGCTCTTCTCAAATTTTCTTCTAGGAAAGCAATGGAAGGTTGGAAATTTTTAAAAAAACTTTTGTTTTTTTATTTCCTTGTCTATTATTTTTTTGCTTTCCCTCTCTGTTTGGGAAGAAAGAATGGATGGAGAAATCTGGTTATCATTTCATATGTTGTTCTTCTTGTCTTTTGTTTTGTGTTTGTGAATTTGCAGATGGGGGTTTTAGTTTTCCCAATTTTGGGAGCAGAGGAAATGGGGGTTTGTTGTTAAATTCAGCTTGTGTTGTGAATTTGTTTAAAAAAATTTGTTTGAAATGCCTGATTGAAAATAAGATTTTTAATTTTAATAACCTCCAGGAAGACAATTCAATTTTATAAAATTGTTGTTGTGGGTTTTATCCTGCCATTTTATTTTACCTGGACAGAGGTTTTATTAGTATGAATTTGGGGATTTTGATGTTCTGATATGGCTCTTTGCCTGATTTTAATTCATATCTCTGTTTTGAAACAATAGAGAAAAGTTAAAAAAAAATATTAATAAAAAAATAATAATTAAAAATTGTATTGCTTGGGGGGTTGTGGAACCAAACCCCACAACGTGGGGAGAGGCTACCCACAGCAGTGGGCGCCCCTCTACCCACAGTAGTGGGGGGAAGCATCTCACAACAGGGGCACCTCTCACCCCACGCTATGGGTTGGGAGGTGAAAACCCCCCAACATGAGGTAGTGTTGCAGGTCATCGCCCATGAACAAGTTCGCAGTTTTGTTTTTTCTGGTGTGTATATATATATATATATATATATATATATATATATATATATATATATATATATATATATATATATATATATATATATATATATATATATATATATATATATATATATATATATATATATATATTTTGATGTGTGTGTGTGTAATATGTATTTTGGAATTAATAATACGAATTAAATGCTAAAGATTGATTGGATATAATCATAATTTATTTTGTGAAAATAAAGCCTATATGGATTGTCATCAATTAAATTTAGTCAATATGATTTTTAATTGAAAAGATTTATTTTGACTTAAATAATGATTTTAGTTTTCAAATATATTTTATTGTTATTTTCATTAATTAGAAATTTGAATGCAAATGAAACTTGTTTTTAGTCAAATTGACTTGAATTGAAAAGATCCATATTTGTTTTAAATGATGGCTTAATTAGTCCACGAATTGCTTTCATTCTTTTAGAGGGTGTATGGTATTTAAATGAAATTGTTGATAATTTTTTATTTGGAAATTTAATGGCGTAATTTTATTTAAAGTGAACATTTCCTTGTGTGTATGGGTATGGATTTTAAATCAAGCATTGTGCAAGTCTATTTGGGTGTATGTTTTTTATTAATGAAAAAGCAGGTTTTGAAGGGGCCCCGAAACCCTTTACAAGCAAGACTTAAACAGCAAAGCAACGAGAAACATAACCATAAAAGAAAAAAATAGTAGAAAACCGAAGAAAACCCAAAAAATCCCCGAAAAGCCAGCAGGCCTTCCAGAAATTAGATTTTTTCCAGGGATTTAGCCAAGGTATTGCTAATTTCTTGTAGCTCTTTGATGTTGTCTTTGAAGTTGGGGGGATCCTTAGCAGCAGCAGCCACAACTTTCTTGATACTGGCCCTGGTTCTCTTCACAGTCCTGCCCGTCGGGGTAGCATCACCACTTCCAGTCTGGATGGTCTCCTCCTCCAGGTCAAGATCCACGACTAGTTTAGGAGTATGGTCAAAGACCTTGGCGATGTCCTCCAAGTTTTTGGTGATAGTAGAGAGGATACTTGGGATAACTCCCATCAGATTTTTCATCGCTTCTTTTCCCTCTTCCAGCGATTTTACCTTGTTCTCCATTTCTTGCTTCCAATTAATCTACTCTTTGTTTTCATCCTCCCTCTTTTTATCCGAATTTATCCCTTTCTTTTCCAGGTTTTTCAGGTTTTCATAGGTCCGTCTGTCAAAATCCATTCTCACCTCTGAGAGCTTCTTGAGATTATCCAGGATAAGCCCCTCACCAACACTTTCCTTGTCCTTTCTATCCCTGTCCTCAGTCAAGTCCTTCTCAAAGTCTTTGATCATTTCCTTCTCAAAATTAACTTCGGTTTCCTCATTATCCTTGGGAGTCGTTTCTTCCATCAGATGGCTATTGTCCTTACCAAGGTAATTGCTTAGAATAGGGCTATCTTGACTAGGCTCAAAATCGCCACTTTCTTCCTCGTTGCCCAGCTCCTCATCTTTCCAACTGTCTTCACCGTTAGATTCGTCTGTCTCCATACCACTACTTTCCTTGACAATGTCCTCTATTTCCAACTTGGGGGAACTTTTCCTTTTCTTGCTGGAAGACGCCTTCTCCTTGCTAGTTTCTCCCTCTTCCATCTTTCTCTTGCCCAGGGAAGTGGAAATCTGCTTATTTTCCTATAGGGCAAGGGTTTTGCAATGCTCGTAGATGACTAGCAAGAGCCCACAGTGGAGAATCGGGCTGGAAGGGTTTGTCCTGTGTTTGTTGAGGGATCTGGAAAGGGACTAAAAAAGGTAGTAGGGCAGAGACACCTTTTTGTCGTGTTTGAAATGGTTTAAGAGCATGAAGTGGTAGGTGTGGGCCCTGGAGAAACGGTCTTCAACAGTGATATACTCCATGATTGTGTTCGGGACCCAGCCCCACAACTTCTTGATGTTTGCAGCTTTGTAGTAGCCCCCGATAGCCTTGCCTATTTTAGCCCGCTCTTTCTCTTTCTATGGGAACAGGTTAACCGCATTGTTGGAGACCTTGAGGTCTCGAAAGAAGTTAAGCCCAGTGTGGGGCATTCCAGTCACAGTGGAAATAAGCCCAGCGTCTAGCTTAAACTTAACTCCATAAAGTTTAAAAGAGCCATTAGACCAGTTTTTGGAAATCTTGGAAACAGCTAAGTTAACCCTACCTTTGTCATAGTCCTCAAGCTTTTCCATGAAGCTGGTAAGAGAGCCCTTCTCCAGTTTGCCCAAAATTTTGGCATTGCTTTCCAGATTGACGTGTTGTCTAGTTCTTCACATCTTAGGTCTCCTCCCATTTTCGGTTGCGGGCTATCTACTTTGTTTCTCTACAAATTGAGACCTTCTTTCCCAATGCTGCTCAAGTTTTCGCACTGAGTAACCCACAAAGCGTGCGGCGATTTATTGGAGATAGTAGGAGCTCTGCTGCAATGCCAGGTGATGATGGCCTTTCCAGCAAGGTGTAAATGATGCTTTTTACTTGTCATGATTTAATTGTCCTTCTCTCCCCATATAACTATCCTTTCTGAGGATCTCTTTAATATTTAAATTGAGGTCCTCCTCATGCCAAATCATTTGAGAGTCAAAGTTAACTCCAGTATTCGCTAAACAGTCAGCAACACTGTTTTGCTCTCTGAAGGCATGTTGTATAATAATTTCTTTGAAACTGGTGATGATCTCTCTAGCTTTCATGATGATATTATCAATAGACCAAGAAGGCTCTAATTCCCTCTTTAAGCTCTTAATAATATTAAGTGAATCCCCCTCAAGCCATATTTGATCATAATTAATATTTTTGGCTATAATTAAGGTATTCAAGGCAGCAGAGGCTTCAACAAAATGGCTAGTTTGACTCCCCAGAGGACCAGCCACCGCCTTAAGACAGCTTCTAGCAAAATTCCTGACAATGCCCCCAAATCCAGCTTTACTTGGATTCCCTTTAGAAGCTCCATCAAAGTTAGCCTTAATCCATCCTTGCAGGGGAAAACACCAGACAAGACCTTCTCTATCTTTATCCTTGCTAGTAGTAGTAGTAGAAAGGTTCCACCTGTCTTTGAAATCATCTTTAGCAGCAGGTCCCTGATCAGTACAGTAGAGGTATTTAAAAATACTCCTAAAGATTTTATCTGCAACCACTTCAGGAATAGCCCTTTTATCCCTGAAAATCCTGTTATTGCGCTCTTTCCATTTATTCCAAATAACAATCGGTAGAGTAAGTCTCCAGGTCTCCATAATTTTAGGATTAGAGTTAGGACAATGCCATTGAAGCCAAGTGTCATCAAGAGAGTTCGGGAAGACCCAGCTCAGGTTCCACCTGGAAAGGATGATTTTCTAGATATCCTGGCTAAAAGAGCATTGATTGAGAATATGACAAGCTGTCTCTTCTTCCCTGCAACAAAGAGAACACCTATTAGGAAAAATGATGCCTCTTTTATGAAGATTATCCAGGGTTAATATCTTATTTTGGATGAAAATCCAGAAGAAGATATTGACTTTGGGAACTAATTTCTTATTCCAAACTTTGGCCCCGATGGGAATTTCTTCCACCATGACATTGTGAATAGCCACAACAGAGGAAACAGAGTATTTCCCATCTAGAGTTTCCCCCCATATCAGTCTATCATCTTTGTTGTCTCTAGGGATTTTAGCAGATAGAGCAATCTGAAGGAACTTGAGATCCCGACACTGTTGGCTAAAGTCAATCCAGTCCCCATTTCTCCAGTAATCTCTTACCATTTCACCATACCTGCATTTGAAACTATCTTTCCAATCTTTGAGGATAGGAATCTCCTCCAGAGGTTTATCTAGGATCCATCTATCTTCCCAAAATCTTATTCTCCTCCCATCCCCAAGGTTCTAGGTTCTGCCAACAGCAGCCCAACCTTTAGCAGATTGCATGGCATTCCAAATGGCAGATCCATCAACAGAGAAAGAGTTGTCAAAGAATTCTTCCTCAGAAGGTTGCATATAGAGATATTTGTTTTTCCAAATAGAGTTCCATTCTCTTTCCTCCCCTTTGAATCTCCATATTTACTTGGCTAATAAAGCTTTATTCATAGAACCAATGTTCCTTAAGCCCAACCCACCTGAGGCCTTAGGGAAACAAATGTTATTCCAGGCAATAAGGGGGATTCTGTTTTTAACTTCCACACCTAACCAAAGGAACTTTTTTTGGATTCTTTCAATAGCTTCTGCAAACTTTGAAGGGATTTTGAACAAGCTAAGAGCATACACAGGAAGATTTTGGAGAGTGGCTTTGAGCAGAGTGACTTTACCTGCTTGACTAAGGACAGCCCCTTTCCAGCCAGCGAGTTTCAAGTTAAGTTTGTCAATTAACTTATTCCAGAAGGAATCCTCGGGCTTGAGACATAGAGGAAGTTCCAAATAGGTAGAAGGAAACTCAGAGATGCTGCAGCCAAGAATCCTACCAATCTTTAGTTGCCTTTGGGCTAGGTTGTTGATGAAAAACAGAGAGCTTTTACCCCAATTGATTTTTTGGCCAGAGGCAGATTCATAGGTATTCAGAATAATCTTCATATTTTTGGCTTCCAAGATGGTGGCTTCCCCCATGGTGATAGAGTCATTAATGAATTGTTCATGAGAGCAGACAACATTGGATAAAGAAGGTTTCAGACCCTTAAGATTGTCTTCTTCCACATTTTTAAGGATGAATCTATCCAGGCATTCAGCAAGAATGGTGAACAGGATAGGGGAGATGGGGTCTCCCTGTTTGAGACCTCTGGAGCTTTTGAAGAAACTAGATGGGGAGCCATTAACAATAATAGTAGAGGAGGAAGTTTCCATGAGTTGAGAATAGAGCTGGATAACTTTGTCACCAAAACCAAACGATTTCATGATCCTAAGGAGAAACTGCCAGTTCACTCTATCAAAAGCTTTAGCCATGTCTAACTTAAGGAAGAATCCCTAGTTATTTGCCACTTTCAGGGAGTGGATATTTTCATGAACAGAGATAATAGAGTCCAAAATCTATCTTCCGGGGACAAAGCCATTCTGCTAGACAGAAATAATCCTTGGGAGAAAACCAACAACCTGGAAGTCAAAACCTTGGAAAGGATCTTGTAGACAGAGTTACACAAACTGATGGGTCTAAACTTGTTAAGAGGATCAGCTCCAGGATTCTTTGGAATTAGGACAATGAAAGTGGCGTTCAGTTCCTTAAGAAGTCTTCTAGAGCCAAAGAATTCCTTAACACCATTGCATATGTCAACCTCCACAATGTGCTAGAAGTTTTGGAAGAAAAACATGGGGAAGTCATCCAGACCAAGGGATTTGTCACCCTAAAAGGAGAACATCGCCTTTCTGATTTCAAGATTAGAAGGAATATGGGATAAGAGGCGATTGTCAGCTTCTGATAGGATAGAAGGGATAGCTTGTAAAAGGGTATTTTGCTTGTTGAAATCCAAGTTATCCACTTCACCCAACAAGGTACTGAAATGCTCGAGAGCTTCCTTCCTGATGTCACAATCCTCTGTTAGGATGCCTTTATTGCAGGTTAGTCTAGATATTCTATTGGCTACCATGTGCTTAAGAGTGGTTAAGTGAAAGAAGCGGGTGTTTTTATCTCCTTCCTTCAGAAACAAGGCTATGGATCTTTGTCTCCAGAAAGTCTCTTCATTAGAAATGATGGAGTGGTATTTAGATAAAAGATCATTTTCAACCATCCTAAGATCTTCGGTCAACCCCACCTCTTGGATTCTATCCTATACATACTTTAATTCAGCTTTGACTTGAGTTTTGTTCTTGAATATATCCCCAAAAATCTCTTTGTTCCAGGTTTTAATTTTGGCTTTTATGATGTTGAGCTTTTTAGCAATTCTAAAAAGAGCCTTGCCCTCCACTTCAGAGTTCCACCATTCAGCAATGCAAGCTTCTAGAGAAGGATGGGAGAGCCAAGCTTTTTCAAATCTGAAAGGGAAGTTTCTCTTTGCCGAAAAAGAGTTGGCAGAAAAGGAGATGGGGAAATGGTCAGAGCCAATTTTGATAATAGAAGCAAGGGAGCAGCTATACTTAGAAAGCTAGTCAGGAGAAATTAAAGATCTATCAAGCTTAACTTGAATCAGATCAGCTCCAGTTCTTCTATTGGTCTAGGTGTAATTGATGCCCTGGAGATCTACATCAATGAGAGCTTGGTCATTAATGAAATCCATAAGGTCTTGTTTTCCATCAAGATGTAAAGGGATACCTCCCATCTTTTCTTCATCTTTGAGTGGGGTATTGAAGTCTCCCATTATATTCTAGCTTTGATTAGCAAACTGGAGTCTATCAGCGGCAAGGCTTTTCCAATATTTAGCTCTCCCAGATTTGGTATTAGGAGCATAGACATTAGATAACACCCATACAAAGTTGTCCTTAATATGCTCAAACTGAACTAAGTTCCTATTAAAAGCAGAGATGATTTCCTTTCCTATTATGGTTTTTTTGTTCCAAAAAATCATAGTTCCTCCAGAAGCTCCCTTCGAGTTAGATCCTATGACTCCGTTTTCCTTGAAAATTTAGATCCTTTCAACTTTTTCTTTAGACATCTTGGTTTCCTGAACAAGGACCACATCCGGTTTATGATCTCTGATGATGTTTCGTAACACATCCTGCTTATGAGGGGCGTTTAGCCCTCTGATATTCCAAGATATTATCTTCATGTTTTAATTGGGGATAGGGCTGACTCAATGGAACATTGTGTTCCATCAGCACAGTTCTTCCAGCTTTCCTATTCCCTTTGATGTTTTAGGGATGGCCTTCCCTGCTTTTTATTCTGACTTCCAACATCTGCCTTTTTCTTGATCTTGCTTCTAGTTGAGATTCCTCCATTGAGTTCCTCCTTGTTCAATTTTCCTTCTCTCGACCCGGGTATCCGGAGAATCTCATCCAGCACATTCACAATTTGGGAAGGGGTTTTATAGAGGAGAGGCTTTGGGCTTCTGTTAGTTAAAAGCAGTAAGGCCTCAATATCACAAGGGTCTTGGGCTTCATTAAAGTTTACCTCGGTCGATTTAAAGAGTGAAGAGGCTGGAAAGGGTTCTTCTTTCTCCTGGCTAGCTGATTCATCCTCCTGGTCCAGTATGGTTTCTTCCTTCTCTTGACTAACAGATTCATTTTCCTGAGCTTCTGGGTTTTTTTTATTGTTCAACTCAATTCCTGGCTCTGCTTCTTTAGAGCTCTCTGGTAGGTCATTGGAGCAAACGCAATCTTGATTATCATTGCTGCTACTCCCAGTCCTCTTGACTTCATTCATAAGATCCGTTGCATCCTTTTTTTGGTTACACTCGGATGTTGGTGAATCTGCTTTTTTGTTTGTCATTTGCCAGATCTTTTTGTTCTTAGTGTTACTATCAGTCTTGATTTCCTTGCCTTTCTTGAATAGACATGATTTTGCCGAGTGCCCCGATTTTTTGCAGTGGAAATAGGCAAACGGTAGATATTCATATTCAATAGCTTGGGACCATTTTCCTAGTTTAGATATGATATCTATGGATTGAGGCATATCTGTCATTTGGTTAACAGTTACGCAAATGCGAGCAAAGACTAACCTTGATTTAGCCGTCGTCATCAGGTCGATCGACAAGAGATCTCCAAAGGATTTCGCAATGCCCTTGAAAACTTCCTCATTCCAGTATTCCAACGGTAGACCTAGGAGGCGTTTCCAGACTAGCGCAGAAACGAAGAAGGATTCATCCAGGACGAGATTCAGGGCCCATTTCTGGAGAGCCAGGGATGACTTGCCAAACATTTTCATGCATTTTCTTATCATGAAGCAATCAGTTTATTGAAAGAGCTACAATTAGATAACATTAGCTTTTAATTATATTTTGAATGGACATTATGATTCCTTAATATGGATGTGTTTAGTGTGCAAGTGAACCTTTTGGGTATTTACTCTGATTTGTGGATTTTGGAGTTTGATTTGAAAGAGTCATTTTTGTTTTTATATAGGTATGTTGTTGAATGTGAGTTTGTCATGCAAGATAACCAGTTAAGTGTCGATTGTGGTTGTTCTTACTTTATTTTAGTTGTGGTCTTGTCTTGTGCATAGACCAGTTGCATGTTTCACACCTCCAATTGGTTTAACCTTGGTAGAAGGTTTGTATAACCAAGTTGTTTCTTCAGTTTTGTGTTGAAGCCCCTATATTGGTTGGCTTTTGTGTTTTTCCTTCGAGTTCTTTAGAGGTCGTGTAGTTTCATAAGGGAGATTGGCTTCTAAGTGGGGGTCGCGGCCCAAAGTGGATACCAGGATAACCCCTTGGAAGTTGAGTAATAAGTGATAACTTAATTAATAAACTAGGGTTGGGTTCTAAAACATTAATCAAGATTAATTATGCCCCGCTCATAGTTGAGTGCTAGTACAGATTCAAGATGCAGTGGGAAGGCCTAGAATGGAAAACCAACTACCTTGTCTTCACGAAAGGTTTGTTGGGTCCGCATGAATCATGGATGGGGGTCGAGGGTTCGAGAGAGGCTACCAGGATAACCCAGGATGGAGGTTGGGGCCTATGGAGGCCTGCTAGGATAACCCATACTAGTTATGCAATGACACTCTTCCCTTATGTTCACTAGTGTGTAGTCTTGTGTTGGCTTTACTTGGAGCACTCTTGTGAGAGTCATATTTGTATGATATGCCTTATGTGAGTACCCGATGTACAGGTTAAACCATGTGATGCTTTGTTGTAGTTTTCTTGAGGGCCTTATTACTATCTCCTGGCACGAAGTGGTGGTTCCTTTTTGGGCCACATGGTAGGGTGGTAGTGCCACTTTCCATTGGGTATTTTGTATGTGCTTTCTTGTGAGGAATTAGCTTTGCAGGTGCTCCAAATGTATCTCTTGGTTTCACTTCATTCCATTGTACCAGTTGGGTCCTCTTTGCTCTTCTTGGATCATATTTGTATCTCTTGGACCTTATGTGGTTGGTTGTATCATGTGTTTATATGTATGCCTTCGTGGCAGTTGTAATTTGATGTAACCATTATGTATTCTTGTGAGACTTTGTATTTTAAGTGCAATTGTAATATTAAGTTATCCTTGCAATGTATTATGATGAGATTTAGATGTTAGGATTTCTATCTTTAATTAAATTCATTAATGTAATGTAATTGAATGTTTTATCATAAGTGAAGCATAGAAATGTTAGTGTTATCTTGTGCAAGAATGAAAAAATCATTGATTAGGGTAACTAAGTTCCTAATGGTTAAATTTATTTCTTAGTGGATTAATTGATTGTAAGTAAGGATTAGTTTAATTAAGTAATTCATGTTTGGAAACCCTTTAGGAGTTTGAGTTAAGTCTTCCGCTTGTGCAACTTCTATTGCAATGTTTATCTTTTACTTTATGCATTCAAAATTGTTTAAAAAAATAAATATTTTACACTCTTTTTGAGTGTTTGTAGTTGTATCCTTTAGGGTTTCTTGGTGGGGCATTAAATAATCATTTAAAATCTTTACCATTATAATTTTTCTTGGAGAGTGATATTAATCTAGTATAAGCAAGGTCCAAATCTGACCATATATCTTATTAGTGAAATTATTTTTTTGTGACAATACAATTATTCATTCAAATGTTAAAATCTATGTTATTCAAAAAATATATCGTACATCAAATATATATTTGGTTGTAATATTATATGATTTTTTATATTGTATCCAAATCTCCTTTTTATATAATATATTCTTCTCAAAATTTCAATTATATTTTACAACAAAAATTATTGACTTTATTCACACACAATCATACTTAAGCCCTCAAAAAGAATCAAAATAGAACAATTTAGATCATTTTCATTTATATTAAAACTTTACTAAAGAAGTAAAGGAATCATACTCTATGAAGTTATTCCATCAAGGAATTAGCAATTACAAGTTAAATAATCATTTAAAATTGTTTAGAAGTTTCAAGTCACAATTTTGCTTTAAATAACCCATCAAATTGGTACAATTCCAACTAAACCAAATAGTCCCTACCATGACTATGATCTATATTGACGATTATACAATTGTATTTACAAAATTACTATATAATATAAATAAAATGTTAAAAAATCGATAATAGACAATTTTAAATGGATAATAACCAAGTAAGTTGTCATGTACAATAGTTATTTGAGCCACTTTCATCAATTATGACCCATTTTGATAGTGTACCTAAACTCTCCTTTTCTACATCATATATTCTTCCCATAACTATACTTATATTTTACAACAAAAATTTCTAAAACACTCACACCACAATCAAATTCAAGCCCTTAAAAGGAGGTGAAAAAGAACAATATATATCATTTCCATTTGTGATAAAACTTCAAAAGAAGTAAAGGAATCATACTCTATGAAGTTATTCCATTGAGGAACTAAAAATTACAAGTTAAATAATAATTTGAACTTTTAGAAAAGTTCTAAGTCATAGCTTTGCTTTAAATAGCCAATCAAGTCGGTATAATTACAACTACACCAAATAGTCCCCATCGCGACTATCATCTAAATTTGATGATTATACAATTGTATTTAAAAAAATTACTATAAAATATAATCACAATTTTGAAAAATCTATATCACAAAAAGAAAATTATAAATAGACTACAAAAGTGTAAAAGGCTGGATATATCATTTTATAAAGTTTAATAGATAGTTATAAATAGATAATAAGCATGTACATTGTCATGCAAAATTATTTGAGCCAATTTCGATAATTGAAAATATTTTACCTTCTATAAATGTACTACTTTTAAATACAAGAAACACCATTTTTAGCATTAGTGAAAGAGATTTTGAAAGTATCTAACTCTTTCAAATCTGAAAAAGACTAGACTATAGTACAACTACAAACAAAGCTGCCATGACTATCAATTTACAATTATTATGTACCTTGTGATGTCACTCGCAACATTTGACAACCCATAAGAATGTATACAAGCTTAAAACTAGTACATTTGAACCACTTTTGACCATTATGAACATTTTACCTTCTACAAATGTACTAGTATTGAATACAAGTAACACTATTATTATTATTATTAGGTAAAAGAGTTCAAAAATATCAACTCTTACTAGCATTTTACCCTCTATAAATGTATTAGTTTTAAATACAATTAACTTTGGCTCGTCCTCTACTTTCATTGATTGAGCATGATCTATTACAAGCTTCAACATTTTTAGTTGGGTGGTGTTCAACTCACTATAATTTCATAGTGGTGAGATTATGTTTCTTGTTGAGATCTAATTTATTGTGGCTCATTTGTGGGTTGCTATAGTTATTGCTACTACTGGTTGCTACAATTGTCTCTATGTTTTGTTATGTTTTTGCTTCAGCTGTCTCTATGCATTAGCTAAGTTTCTTCATTTGATTGTGTATTTTTTATCTAATTCCACAATTTTTATCTTCTTCTAATAAAAATAGTAACGTTGTTAGGGGAAGCGTACCAGTAGCAGTTATAGCTAACTTCGCACACCCACAATTTCTAAACTGTACCTAAAATTTTGATGATTTTTTTTTGTTGTCTTTGTATGCAACTTAAGTGCTTATTGTTAGGGTTTCAAGTAGATCTGAAGCAAATATGAACTAACAATTATATGCAGATTTAAATACAAAAGATAAAAAAATAAAACAGGACACGAATAACACAGAGATTTAACGTGGTTCACCTAGAATTGGTTACGTCCACCATACACAGTTGTCCAATCTTTCTTATTATCCAACAAAAACAGTACATCAACCTTACAATGCCTTAAGCATCCCAACTGCTTATAACATGCATTTTTAGGGCAAAAACAAAGTCGGTCTTTTTAGGGTTTTATTACAATGTCGATTTTCATCAAAAAAATACCCAAATTTTTTTTTTGTGTATAGTACTTTGCTGATCACTCACCACATTTCAACAATCTCCCACTTGGAGACTGATACTACATGACACCACTATACATGCAGCATCTGCTGGATAAAACACTAGGACTCGACTGGTATAAATTTCACAATTATCAATCAAGAAGACCAACAAAAACTGATGAAGAAATCAGCTTCTCTTGTGGAACTGCCTTCGTGAACATATCGGCAGGATTCTCACTTGTGTGAATCTTCTCAAGCCGTAACTGACCCTCCTCCAAAACAGTCTGAATGAAGTGGTACCTGAACTGAATGTGCTTTGTCCTTGAATGAAAAGAAGAGTTCTTCGCAAGATGAATGACACTCTGGCTATCAGTATACAATGGGCGATCCTCTTGTGTTTGACCCAATTCCTCCAGAAAACATTATAACCAAATCATCTCCTTGCTGGCTTCTGTAGCAACAACATACTCAGCTTCAGTGGTTGAAAGTGCAACAACCTTTTGCAGCCTAGAAATCCAATTGACTGCAGTTCCCCCTATAGTAAAAACATACCCTGTAGTACTCCTCCGTGAATCAATATCACCCGCCAGATCAGAGTCAACAAATCTACTCAGAGCAGCATTAGATCCTTTGAAACATAATGTCTTCGTAGTAGTTCCTTTCAAATACCAAAGAATCCATTTCACAGCATTCCAATGTTCCATACTCGGATTACTCATAAACCTGCTCACAACTCCCACTGCATATGCAATATCTGGCCTTGTGCATACCACTGCATACATCAGACTACCAATGACTGATGAATACGGGATGTTAGACATTTTATTAACCTCTTCCTATGCCTTTGGGCACATCTTCTTAGTCAATTTGAAATGACTAGCCAAAGGTGTACTAACTGCTTTTACATCCTGCATGTTAAATCTTTTCAACACCTTCTTTATATACTCACTTTGGGACAAATTCAAGGTTCTATTTTTTCTATCCCGTGTAATCCTCATACCGAGAATTTTCTTAACTGCACCCAAATCCTTCATAGCAAATGACCTGGCTAATTTCTGTTTAAGATCATTTATATGTTGCATGTTAGACCCAACAACAAGCATGTCATCAACATAAAGCAACAGGATAATATAACTATCATTATCAAATCTTTTAAAATATACACAATGATCAGAATGACATCTATGATAACCGTGTTCAGCCATGAAACTATCAAATTTTAAATACCATTGTCGGGGTGCTTGCTTTAGGCCATACAGACTTTTCTTCAATCTGCACACCAAGTTCTCCTTACTTTTGACCTCATATCCCTGTGGTTGCAACATGTAAATTTCCTCCTCCAAGTCTCCATGGAGAAAAGTTGTTTTGACATCTAATTGTTCAAGATGTAAATCATCTGTAGCCACAAGACTAAGTACAGTTCTAATTGAAGTCATTTTTACAACTGGAGAAAATATTTCATCATAATCTATACCCTTTTTCTGTGCAAAATCTTTTACCACAAGTCTAGCCTTATATCTTTTCTAACCTCCTTCCTCCTCCTTCAACCGATAAACCCATTTGTTAGGCAAGGCTCTTTTTTCTGTAGGTAAAGGGACTAAGTCCCAAGTCTTATTTTTCATCAAAGAGTCCATCTCCTCTTTCATGCCTAGCTCCCACTGTTGTTTGGCATCTACCTACATTGCTTCTTCATATTCTTTTGGTTCACCAGAATCCGTTAATAAAATAGAATACAAAGAAGGAGAAAATCTTTCAGGGGGTCTACTTGTCCTTGTAGAACGTCTAACACTTACAGGAGTTTGTGGGACAATCTGTTGTTGCTGAGCATCAGGTACCTGTGGCATTTCATTTTCAGGAATCTCATCCAACACCACATATTCTTGTTTGCCCTGTTCATGCTTCTTTTCCTGCATTTGTTATTTATACATGACCTTCTCATTGAATATAACATCTCTACTTCTAGTTATTTTCTTATTTTCAAAATCCCATAACCGATAGCCATATTCATCTATCCCATATCCAATGAAGGTACATTTCTAAGATTTAGCATCAAGCTTGATTCTGTTTTCTTTATCAACATGGACAAAAGCTTCACAACCAAAGGTTTTCAGAAAAGAATAATTTACCTTTTTACCAGTCCATGCCTCCTTTGGAATACCACCATCCAAAGGGGTTGAAGGTCCTCTATTTATTAAATAGACAGCAGTATGTACAGCATCTGCCCAAAAATGTAAGGGCAATCCAGCATGCAATCTCATGCTCCTTGCGCGTTCCATGATAGTCCTATTCATTCTCTCTGACACACCATTTTCCTGTGGAGTTCCTGGAACTGTCTTCTGCTTTTGAATCCCATTTAAGGAGCAGTAATCTTCAAATGCTTTGCTGCAATACTCACCTCCATTATCCGATCTGAGACACTTCAACTTTTTTCCTGTCTCATTCTCAACCAAAGCTTTCCATTTCTTAAAAGTTTCAAAAACATCTTATTTTTGTTTTAGGAAATATACCCATGTTTTTCTAGTTGAGTCATCAATAAAAATAACATAATAACAAGAGCCACCAAGAGATGATACCTGAGCCTGTCCCCATACATCTAAACGTACAAGCTCTAACTTCTCACTCTTCTTCTTTTTCCCAACCTTGAGAAATCTGACTCTTTTCTGTTTACCATAAACACAGTTTTCATAGAACTCTAAATCAATCTTCTTTAGTCCTAGCAATAGATTTTTGGAGTGAAGGGTTTTCATCCCTTTCTCACTCATGTGCCCAAGCCTATGGTGCCACATTATCGAATATGTTCTTGCAACATTTATTGTTGTTGTCCCTACAGTAACTTTATCCTATAGCAGCTAAGGTAGAGTAAGTGTTACCAGTACACAAATATAATGTGTCTACCTTTGCACCTTTAGCTACTACTAATGATCCTTTACTGGCCTTCCAGATACTATCTGAGAAGGTAACTATGCAACCTTCACTACCTAGTTGCCCTACAAAAATTAAATTTCTTCTTAAGTTAGGAACATGTCTTACTTCCTGCAGAAACAAGTCATTACCATTCTGCAACTTGATCTTTATCTTTCCCTTTCCAACAATTTGACAGGGCTCATCATCACCCAAATATACCTGTCCAAAATCACCTTGAACATAATCTAGAAAATATTTTCTATGAGGTGTAGCATGAAATGAAGCCCTAGAATCTATTACCCAGGAATCATTAACATTATCCAAACATAAGATTAAAGCATCTTGTAAAGTATTACTTGCAATATTAGCTTCCTTACTGTCATTTTCATTTTTGTCTCCTTCTTTGTTTTTCCGAGATCAACAGTCTTTCTTTAGATGACTAGGCTTTCCCAGTACCAGCAATCTTTTTTTCCTCTAGATTGAGAGCGTCATTTCTTTGACTCCCCTCGTGACTTCTCATTCCAAGGGCCTTTTCCTCTTTCCTTTGATCTTCCTTTGTTCTCCACATTCAAAACACTACCCGATAATGTTGGATTCTCACCTGTGTTTTTCCTTCGCATTTCCTCACTTAGGATAACACCAACAATATCATCAAATACCAAAGTATTTTTACCAGAGACAGAGTTACTTACAGCCATAACCAAGCTATTCCAGCTTTCTAGCAAAGAACATAAAATCAAGAGAGCCCTAACCTCTTCTGCAAAGGTAATTTTTACCAAAGACAATTGACTGGTAATTGTATTAAATTCATTTAAGTGCTCCGCTACAGATCCTCCCTCACTCATTTTCAAATTAAACAAACACTTCATAAGAAATACCTTATTCAAAGCCGAGGGTTTCTCATACAGCTTAGCTAATGTCGCCATCAAATCTACAGCCGTCTTTGCTTCTGTTATATTGAAAGCTACAGATGGTGCAAGGCACAATCGAATGGATCCCAGTGCCTTTCTATCTAAAATGTACCACTCTTCATTTAACATTGTGGTCAGTTTCTTTGCCTTTCCTTCCAATGGCCGCCACAAATCCTTTTGATACAGGTAATCCTCCATCTGCATTTTCCATAATTGATAATTCTGGTCGTTAAACTTTTTGACCTTGAATTTGGAATCCTCCATTGCTCCCACTCAAATCTGAGAGTCCTGCCAATTTACAGAATACCTCGCTCTGATACCAATTGTTAGGGTTTCAAGCAGATCTGAAGCAAATATGAACTAACAATTATATGTAGATTTAAATACAAAAGATAAAGAAATAAAACAGGACACGAATAACACAAAGATTTAACATGGTTCACGCAGAATGGGTTACATCCACCATACATAGTCGTCCAATCTTTTTTATTATCCAGCAAAAACAGTACATCAACCTTACAATGCCTTAAGCATCCCAGTCACTTATAACATGTATTTTTAGGGCAAAAACAAAGTTGGCCTTTTTAGGGTTTTATTACAATGTCGGTTTTCATCAAAAAAATACCCAAAAAAAAATTTTCTCGAGGGCTCCCGCCCTCAAACCCCCGAACCCCTGCCTGAGGCCCGACCTGGCCTCGGACCCCAGCGAGGATACGTGCTGAGTGTACAGTACTTTGCTGATCAGTCACCACATTTCAACACTTATAGTTATTGTTCTAGCTTCTAGGTAGTAATGATGCATGTTGTGGGATTTGTTATGCATACAAGGGTCAAAAAGTACACATTTCAAAGTGTCGCCCGATACCTACTTAAAGGTGCCCCAATAACCATGCACTTAAAGTTGTCAATACTTAAGAACAAACAACCCAGTAGTTGTGCATACATGTCCTAGTCGTGCACAAATAGGTCAAATATGAAACAAAAATACTAAAAAATGAGAGGCTACTGGTATATATGAAATTTATTAATGGGATTTTAGTTATCATTTTTTTGGTTTCTTTAAAAATAATAACTTGGTGATTGGGTTCACAAGGAGTGCAGTGTTATTGGAACACACACACCTGTGCTCTTTCCCTATTATTAAATTATTAGGTAAAAAAGTTCAAAAATATCAAATTGACACAAACATTTTACCTTCTATAAATATACTAGGGGAAGAGCACCAGTAGCTGTCATAGCTAACTTTGTCCACCCACAGATCTTAAAGGGTAAATTGGATTTTGATTTTTTTTTTTTAGTTGTCTTCGTATGCGAATTAACTATTTATAGCTATTGATCTGGCTTTTGGGTAGTAACGATGCACGCTGTGGAATCAGTTATGCGCACAAAGGTCAAAAAGTACACATTTCAAAATGTCGCCTGATACCTAACCAAAGATGTTCTAGTAACCATCAACTCAAAATCTACTTGTTGACAAATGTCCCAATAGTGGTGCACAAATGGATCAATTATGAACAAAAAATTACAAAAAATGATCATCTATTGCTAAAAAACAAATTTATTAATGGTGTTTTCATTATGATAACTATTGAAGGGTCAACATGAAAATAAAGTGATGGTTATTGAAACTATGTTATCTATTGATACTTTTCACCTAAATATGAATACAAATAACACTATTTTTATATTATTAAATATTTTTGTTTTGAAAGTACCAACAGATCTGAAAAAGACTAGACTACAGTACAACTACAAACAAAGCTGCCACAAGTGACTATCAACTCACAATTATTATGTACCCTGTGATGTCACTGATAACATTTGACGGCCCATAAGAAGTACATACAGGCCACAAGTAGGGATACGTAATTGGTGAAAAAATGGTTTACATCAGTTAAGTTCTATCAACTAACAATCAACCCAAAAAATTGTCAGAATACAAGATATTGGAAATCCTTTCAGTAAGTGTACTTGTATTTACATACGTAAGTTTTATACAATTGGACATTGGATCCATCCAGAAATCCCAGAAACAATTGATGGGACTTTAGTTTACATTCATTCAAGCGCACCAGCTCCTCAAAAACTCACAATATGATTCAACATGCTACTGAAGAGAGAGTGTAAGGAGGACGAAAACGTGGATTTTGCAGAGGAGTGAAAGGCCTTGTGTTATCAGAGTTCAGAATTCTTTGACATGAAGGACACATTGATAGAGTTGCTGCGGTATTGACACGTACAAGGGAGATGAAGGTGGTGCAAGTTTTGCAGATCTCAGTTGTGTTAACCCTTTCTGCAGTCTTCTGTTTTGCTCTGTCAGAGATTCATAGCACTTCTTTAAGAATTCACAGTCCACTTCCATTTGTTTAAGCTTGCTTCTGCAACAATCATCCAATAAATTCAGTTTCAGCGTTGGGATGTTGGTTTTTTATCATGGTGCATCTTAGGTGTTGTATAGACATTTTGAAAAGGAAGTGAGGCAAAGTGATTAGGGGAAGAGCACCAATAGCCGTCATAGTGAAAATACCATTAATAAATTTGTTTTGTACCAATAGCCGATCATTTTTTTGTTATTTTTTGTTCATAATTGGGTCATTTGTGCACCACAATTGGAACATTTGTGCAGAACTACTGAGACATTTGTCCACAAGTATTAGCGATTTTGAGTGGACGGTTACTGGACAGGCGACACTTTGAAATGTGTACTTTTTGACGTTTGTGCGCATGACTGATTCCACAATGTGCATCGTTACTACCCAGAAGACAGATCAATAGCTTTAAGCAGTTCAGTCACATACGAAGACAACCAAAAAAAATTCAAAATCTGATGTACCATTTAGGATCTGTGGGTGCATGAAGTTAGCTATGACAGCTACTGGTGCTCTTCCCTTATTACCTTGTCCTTCTATTTTGAAACCACACTTCAACTTGTCGAAGGCGAAAATTCAACTGCTTGCCCAAGGCTTCCTTTTGCTTCTGAACTCCCAGAAAAAAAAAGGAACTCAAAACCTAGTTGTAATAGTAAATTTGAGTTGTGAATGAAAAGAAATTTCCTGAAGAGGCTCAAGTAAAACTGTTCATAAACAATTCTAGAGAGTCTGCAATAGTTGTATTTGGGATAAATTAGAGTGAAATCTACAAAAGAAAAGATTTGAGCCCCTCAAAATAATTATGTCAAAACAAAACTAGAGGAAGAAGAAGCACTTGAGATGAACTAGAGTAAAATCTCCAATAGCAATCATTTAGGAAGGACACTAAAATAAAATAAGATTTGATAATTTGGGATGAATTTTTTTTTTTTATAGAGAGGATTTTATATCATCTATAAGATCATTTCATTATTTGATATAGGAGCACAAGTCTTAGATTGAAACCTCTTCCACTAATAACTAAAGATCGAGGTGCATCCATTTAGCCAAAAGTAAGATTTTGGAAAATAAAACTTATATGGTTTTTTTTTTTCATTACTGTTTGGATCACAATATTAGAATAAGAAATGATATTCAAATGATATTGAAATTACGAAGAAATGGATGCACACGTGACAACATTTCATTAAAAAACTATGATTAATTCTTACAATTATAGTTTATTTGACTTTATTGGCATTCACTAGTTAAAAAATATATGTAATTTAGAGACTAGATTCAAAATGTTGTTATTCTTATTCTTAAATTATCTTTGCATTTTGAGTGTAGACATTTCAAGAAAACGCGGTCCCGATTTTCATATAGATTTGTATCATTACCCTTAAATCAACACATTAACACATAAATTAATCACCCCATTGGCACCCCAACTTGAGAAAAAAAAAGTAAGCTCAAGGAAAGGTCCAATAGGAATCGCTAGGATACCTCTACGATCATAAAAAAAAACACATAAATTAACACAAATGAATAGATTTCTCATTCAAATCAATATATAATAACCAATAGAAAAGAATTGTCAATAAACATAATTAAATTTAAAAGTTCATAAATCATTTTCCTAAATATATAACATATATATTTATTTGAACTAAGATAATAGATGTATAATTTAAAAATCTAAATTAATCCTTAAAAATATATAAAAATAAATTGAGTTAAATTCATATGATAATTTTTTTTTAAAACTAAGTACATGCAAATTTAAGCTTTGCTTAAGAGGAAAAAGACATGTTTGCTGAAGAAAAAAGGGACAACCATAGAAGAGGCGTTCACACATGATCAAGTAAAATAATTTGGTTCCATCTTACAAATAGAAATTTAATTTACATGCTTTCCCACTTACCAAAAAAATCAAGTAGTCTTTTTCCATAGTGACATAGAGGGATGATAGATGAACACGTGGCATGGGTGAAATTGTTGCGACTTTATGGTTAACATTTGATTGTTTGTAGATTTTTTTAATTTTATATTTTTTAATAGAAACAATTAAATTATATATATATATATATATATATATATATATTCTTTTGTTAAGATGTCATCATAAGAGATCTTATTTGTCAAAATATTAAAAGATGAAACTTAATTCAATCACATCTCTAAAGAATTGAACTTTAATAAATAATATTTTACAATTTTAAAATTTATTTAATTTATTATTTATATATTTTAAACTTTACAAATTTATTGTTGGAAAATATGATACATTTTTTTAAAGATGCATTAAAAAATTATTATTGAAATGTGATTTTTTAAGTATTTTTTTCTATTTTTTATTTTGGACATTTTATTGTGTGAGTGAGTGTGTGTGTGTGTGTGTGTGTGTGTGTGTGTGTGTGAGAGAGAGAGAGAGAGAGAGAGAGAGAGAGAGAGGTAGGTGAACTAAATTGATACTTTCAAAACGTCACTCATCTTGATACTACTCTAACTCAAATGTAGGGTCAAGTTCACTTAGCTTGCTAGTCCATTTGACAATGAATTTTTCTTATTATTCAAGGCATTGGTTAGAAAATAGATTTTTCTTTGTTTAAGCAAGTTATTTACAATATGATATCCATACCAAAGTATAGGAATATGAAGACTATGTAGGAGAGACATGTGGAAAGGAGATGAAGATTAGAGGTAAACATGTTATACATAGTTGAATATCAAGGGTATCAAGAGTGTTCAATTTATGAATGTGGTTATAAAATTGATTATAATGAAAAGAGGGAAGCTAAAGCATATAATCAGTAGTAGATATTATATCTAACAATAAAGAGGAACATCTTTATGTGAAAAATTTGGAGCCTATTATTATAAAAATGAAATATAAAATAAGAAGACCAACAAATGAGGAGATTAAAGTGCCCAGAGTTGTTGTTGCACATGTTAAGAGTAATTGCAGCTTGAAAAATAATGATAGTCAAAATTAGGGAGAGGTAGAAAATAAGGTAGAAGGGATAATTGCGGAGAAGAAAATTAGCCAAAAGAAAGCACTGCCATCATCATTGGAATCAAGTGCTAAGGTTTTTAAAGGTAGTAAATCTTTGGTTGAATACGAGGAAAAACTCAAGAAGTATGTTGATTTTGCAAAAATAATTTCAATTGATTTCCCAATTACATCATCTAAGAAATGAACCAAAAAAACGCCTCTTATCTCTAAATCCAATGAGACAAAAAAATTATAATTATTTATATATCAAATTATATATAATGATTGAGAGATTGAAACTGCTCTGCAAAAAACATATATGAAACATGAATTATGTTGTATGTCTTGATTATAGACATGACTATGCTTGTCAAAGCGAAAAGTTTAACAAGAATGACAACTTATTTGATGTCCACAGTGTGAATCAAAGAACAAATCCAACATAAAAAAATTCAATAAAAAAAAAGTATTAAAAATGAATTCAATAAAACTAGGGGACATCCAACTTTTCCTTGCTCAAACTGGGATCAAATCTAATTGCAACAATCATCCATTTTTGAAATCATTTAACATAGGACAAAAGTTTTACCAAAAATCAATGTGCACACCATTTATCATAAAAGTTTGTTTGAATTAAACCCATGAATGTTTCACTTATTTAACATGTCATAATTGTTGCTTAATCGTAAGGTTGTAATAATGTCAAGAAAGTGTCCACTCAAATTAAAATATAATATCAATGATATGACACATTCAACGCCATTGTAAAATCAAAATAATCTTACTCATATGTCACCTTCACGTTAGATCCATGTTATTACAGAGTTTAATTTACGTCACTTTAATGGTGGACTTTTAAAGTTGACATATAAAATTACAATGCTATAATTATGTTGGATATTTCATTGAGATTTAATTTTACATGTTTTGACATTAAATCCAACATTATTTTAAGTTTAAATTTTGTAATGTAATTAAAAAGTTACGAGTTTTGATATATTTAAAATTTAAATCATAAAAAATAATGAAAATTTGAGACTTTAATTATGAGGAAAAAAATTAATTGGATTTAAAAGATAAGATTGAGAGATTTTAGATATTATAATTCATAATATAGTAATAAAGTCGCATTGCATAGAAGAAATCATTGTAATTAGAGTAAATGATTCAAGAGTTCGACCATTAAAAAATGTTACTATAAAAGGTGAAGTTCGTCAATTTTTCATAGTTAATGCAAATCTTTGACAATTAGTACTTGAATTTGAAAAGCAACCTACACTTCATATCGAATAAAATCCAAAAAAAGTATATAAGTGTGTGTGTAAATTTAATGGTAAATAAAATTAAAAATAGAATGTATATTATAAATTCTAGTCTATTCAAATTTGAGATGTGATTATAAATTCTAATCGATTGAAACCCTTTCACATATATCATTTAAGTTGAAATTAAATGATTTAGAGGTTTGAAACAAAATGTCAAAACAATTTAAAGTAATCAATATACTTTTATTAAATTTCTAGTGGCATAGTGAATTCAATATATTTAATTACATTGGCCAAAATTTAAGGCACTCATTTAAAATCTTTACAATTATATTTTTTCTTGGAGAATGATATTAATTTGGCATAAGCAAGGTCCAAATCTAACCATGTAACTTATTTGTGAAGTTATTTTTTTTTCAATTCAAATCTTAAAATCTATTTTATTTATTAAATATATCATGCATCAAATACATATTTGATTGTAAAATTATTTGATTTTTTATAATGTATCCAAATCTCTTTTTTATATAATATATTCTTCTCAAAATTTCAATTATATTTTACCACAAAAGTTGTTAACTTTAATCACACAATCATATTTATTCTCTAAAAAATCTAATGGAAAAAAAGCAATATATATCATTTTCATTCATAATAAAACTTCATTAAAGAAGTAAAGGAATCGCTGTATAAATTGTTGAGAATTTTTGAGTCACGACTTTGCTTTAAATAACCCATCAAGTTGGTACAATTTCAACCAAACCAAATAATCCCCACCATAATTATGATCTATATATGGTGACTGTACAATTGTATTTACAAAATTATTATAAACATTTTTTTGAAAAGTCAATAATAGACAATTTTAAATGGATAATAACTAGGTAAGTATCATGTACAATAGTTATTTGAGCCACTTTCATCAATTATGATCTCGTTTTGATAGTGTACCTAAAATATCCTTTTCTACATCATATATTCTTCTCGTAATTTTACTTATATTTTACAGCAAAAAATGTTAAAACACTCACACCACAATCAAATTTGGACCCTCAAAAGGAGGTGAAAAAGAACAATATATATACCATTTCCATTGAAAGGGAATCATACTCTATGAAGTTATTCCATCGAAGATCTAATAATTACAAGTTAAGTAATAATTTAAAATTGTAAAAAAATTATGAGTCATAGCTTTTCTTTAAATAGCTTGATTTGTAAAAATTGCTAAAACACACACCACAATTGAATTCGGGCCCTCAAAAGGAGGGGAAAAAGAATAATATATATCATTTACATTTGTGATAAAACTTAAAAAGAAGTAAAGGAATCATATTCTATGAAGTTATTCCATTGAGAAACTAACAATTACAAGTTAAGTAATAATTTAAAATTGTTGAAAAGTTATGAGTTGCAGCTTTTCTTTAAATAGCCTACAAGTCAATATAATTACAACTAAACCAAATAGTCCCATCATGACTAACATCTAGAATTGATAATTATACAAGAATGATATTTTAAAAATCACTATAAAATATAATCACAACTTTGGAAAAGTCTATATCATAAAAAGAAAATTAGAAATAGACTACAAAACTGTAAAGGTTATATATATCATTTTATAAAGTTTGATAGACAATTTTAAATGGATGATAAGCATGTACACTGTCATGTAAAATTATTTGAGCCACTTTCAACAATTAGAAACATTTAACCTTCTACAAATGTACTAGGGGAAGAGCACCAGTAGCCATCATAGCTAACTTTGAGCACCCATAGATTCTAAACGGTACATCGGATTTTGATGATTTTTTTTAGTTGTCTTCGTATGCGGTTTAGTTGCTTATAGCTATTGTTCTAGCTTCTAGGTAGTAAGGATGCTTGTTGTGGGATCAATTATGCGCACAAAGGTCAAAAAGTACACATTTCAAAGTGTCGCCTGATACCTAATTAAAGATGTTCCAATAACTGTCCACTCAAAATCGCCAACACTTGTGGACAAATGTCCCAATATTTTTGCACAAATGTTCCAATAGCGGCGCACAAATGGACCAATTATGAACAAAAATTGACAAAAAGTGATCGGCTATTGGTACATGTGAAATTTATTAATGGGTTTCTCAAAAATTGGAACTATGACAACTATTGGGGGGTCACTATGACAATAAGTGTGCGGTTATTGGAACTATGACGACTATTGGTGCTCTTCCCCTACTTTGAAATACAAGTAACATTATTTTTATTATTAGTAAAAGAGTTTTGAAAGTATCCAACTCTTTTAAATCTGAAAAAGACTAGACTACAATATAACTATAAAAAAAGCTATCATGATGATAAATTTACAATTTTTATGTACCCTGTGATGTCACTTGACAACATTTGATGGCTCATAAGTACATACAAGCTCAAAACTAGTACATTTGAACCACTTTCAACAATTATGAACATTTAACCTTCTACAAATGTACTAGTTTTGAATAAAAGTAAACACTACTTTTATTATTATTAGGTAAATGAGTTTTCAAAAGTATCCAACTCCTACAAATTTGTTATCCTTTATAAATCTTTAAGTTTTAGATACAATAACGCTATTATTATTATTAGGTAAAGGGGTTCAAAAGTATCAAATTGGCACAAACATTTTACCTTCTATAAATAGGAGAATGACTATCTAGCCATAAGAATGTACTTGATGTGTTTTTGAAAATGATTTATTAAAATAAGTATGAAACCATAGGGTTTTTCAAAATCAGTTGTTTAAAAACACATCACATTTAAAAATTTATTTTGAAAAATCCTATGTTTTCAAACATTTTTAATAAATCATTTTTGAAAACACATCAGATAATCAAAGATATTAAATTTCCACAGTTCATGATGAATGTTGATAAGCTTCTAGATTCAACTGTATGTATTTTGTTTGCATCAACGTTTCGGATCAACTTTCTTTCATGGAGTTGAATCCAGAAGCTTATCAATATACATCAGTTAATACTGATTTTGAATACAAATACCATCATTATTATACTCAACTCTTACTTAACTCTTACAAAAATTAAAAAAACTGAAGTACAATACAACTACAAACAAAGCTGCCATGACTATCAATTCACAATTATTATGTACCCTGTGATGCCACTGATAACATTTGACGGCCCATAAGAAGTACATACAGGCCACAAGTAGGGATACGTAATTGGTGAAAAATTGGTTTACATCAGTTAAGTTCTATCAACTAACAATCAAACCAAAAAATTGTCAGAATAAAAGATATTGGAAATCCTTTCAGTAAGTGTACTTGTATTTACATATGTAGGTTTTATACAATTGGACATTGGATCCATCCAGAAATCCCATCAACAACTAATGGGACTTTAGTTTACATTCATTCAAGTGCACCAGCTCCTCAATAACTCACTAGATGATTTAACATGCTACTGAAGAGTGTGAGTAAGGAGGATGAAAGCGTGGATTTTGCAGAGGAGTGAAAGGCCTTGTGTTATCAGAGTTTATAATTTTTTGACATGAAGGACACATTGATAGAGTTGCTGCAGCCATTGGCACGTACAAAGGAGATGAAGGTGATGCAAGTTTTGCAGATCTCAGTTGTGTTAACTCTTTCTGCAGTCTTCTGTTTTCCTCTGTCAGAGATTCATAGCACTGCTTTAAAAATTCACAGTCCACTTCTATTTGTTTAAGCTTGCTTCTGCAAAAAGCATGCAATAAATTCAGTTTCACATTTGAAATGTTAGATTTTTATCAAAAGTGCATCTTAGATGTTGCATAGACATTTTGAAAGGGAAGTGGTTCAGAGTGATTATTACCTCGCCCTTCTATTTTGGAACCAGACTTCAACTTGTCGAGGGCGAAGATTCAACTGTTTCCCCAAGTCTTGCTTTTGCTTCTGAACACCAAAAAACAGAGTAAAATTAGATATTTGGTGCACATTACTATCTGTAATAACACAAAACCTAGTTGCAGCCAGAAAAAGTAATCTTTTCTTAAAGAGGCTCAAGTAAAAACAATTCCAAAGAGTCTGTAGTACTTGTGTTTGGGATTAATTAGAGTGAAATCTACAAAAGAAAGGATTTGAGCCCCTTAAAATAATTGTTTCAAAACAAAACTAAAAAGAGGAAAAAGCAGTTGAGATGATCTAGGAAGCACACAAAATAAAATAAAATTTGACAATTTGAGATGAATGTTTTTTTGTTAAAGAGAGGATTTTATATCATCTATAAGATCATTTCACTATATGATATACACAAGTCTTAGATTAAAACCTTTTCGACTGATAACTAAAGATTGAGATGTATCCATTTGATCAAAAGCAAGATTTTGTTAAATAAAACTTATATGTTTTGTTTTCATTGCTGTTTGGATCATAATATTAGAATAAGAAATGATAATCAAAGTAGAAAAATAGGTCTCATAAACTTTTAAGGAACTATCTCTCCAGCTCTCATATCATTTCTCGCCCTAATCCTAAAAAAATGTGATATAAATGTTAGTAAAAACAAATTATTCACAAATTTTCAACTTGATTCATTCATTTTTATAAACTGTGAAAACCGAAATTACATTAATAATGTTGTCAACAAGTACACACACATTATGAGATGAGATCTGGATAACTTTTGGGTCTCAAGCACATCCCATCAAACTTAGGAAAAGTTTGCACCCTATTAATCAAATCTGATAAACACGTTGCAAGCTACAATCTTCTAAACAAATGGGTAAAGATCAGTTGGGTTACTAAAAAATTCACTTTCCTAATACTAACAGTTCACATCCCATCTAAATTCATCTGAATAAAGAAACTTAATGGATAAGATAAAATAAAATTGAAAAAGAACCCAAGCCAAAGGCTTAAGAGAGTGGAAGGTAGCCGATTCTAAATGGCTCCCAAAAGAAAAATAAAACCATGAAAAATTCTTTGACAATGACAAACAAACAGCAAACGAAAACCTTAGGATCAAAGTAGAGGCTGATAATTGTCCTGTGCTATTAAGAGGATAAATCAGACACATCTAACCAAAACATATAGGCTTATTAAAAGCTGAAAAATCTTGAAAGTACAAACCATACTTACAGGATTGAGAGTGCTGTTTTGTTTGAAGCTTTCTTCTAAGATAGCAGATTGTTGTTTTGACAGTCTGAGTTTTTTCCTTGTACCACAGCCTTCTTCTTCTTCATCACTAACTCTACAATACCCTCTTTCTGCCTCAGAATCCTCTGTAACACCACAACGGTCCCGCTTGGTTCGAATCCCATAGCTGTCTTCCTGATCGATTGCATTGAAATCCAGATGAAAAGAAGATACGCTGCTGTTAGCAGAGGATGCCCTATTACTATTATGGGTTTCCTCATATTGATTAGAATAGTAGTTTGCAGGAGGCAATTTGTTAACATCGATATTTTTCTGCCTGGGCATGGCCGACGCTTCATCTGCAATCACAGGCCCACGGATAAGAATAAATCCCACAAACCCAAATGATCTTAGAGTGTGATCGGAAAGGTTGATACAAGAACTCTAGCATAATATAATCTAGAAATAACAGTGATCAGAATTATGGATTGTGGAAATCTGATATCATTAATCAACATAAAGCCTGATCCAAAATACTGATTAAAGATTCTCACACAGCAGCGATCAAATAGATTATGAAAATATCATATCATTAATCAAAACAAAATATGATCCAAAACCTCGATACAAAACTCTCACACAGTCTAATTCAGAAATAACAGCGATCAGAGTTATGAGTTGTGGAAATCTGATATCATTAATCAAACTAAAGTATCTTCTGAAACATTGATACAAAAGCTCTCAGAAAATCTAATCTAGAAGCAATAGTGATCAGAATTATAGATTGTAGAAATCTGATATCATTAATCAAAATATAATATGATTGTTGAAACAAAAACTCTCACACAATGCAATCTAGAAACAATAGTGGCCAAAATTCTAGATTTTGAAAATCTGTTATCATTAATCAAAATAACTTATTAGCTTATGAACTTGATCATGTAAACTCCATGATCCTTTTCATCAACATTTTTTATCATACTTCATAATCCATCATTGGAATGAACTGATTAGAAGAGAAAATGTAAAACTGTTTACCTGACAAACTCTTCTTCGCCCATGGAAAACTCTCTGAGAAAGAAGAATGGCGAGGAGCAGGAGCTAAGGGGAGCAGATCTAACTGCAGAGGACTCGAAGCACCATCCCTTCCACCATTTCTGAGTCCTATACCCAGGACTGTATCACATTCCTCATTCACACCCATAACTTTCTTTCCTTCCTTTCCAAACTCCGCTTCACTATATTTGATGCTCTGCAACTCCTTGACTAAGATCTTCAATATGAGAGAAAACAGAGAAAAAAATGTGGAATTTGTAGGGGAAAAGCAACAAGAGTTACAGTGGATTAGGGGACCCACTTTGGGAAGCCACTTTTGACCATAACCAGAACTCAAATCATGACAATGACGACCTTAAATTATTGGTATCAAATTAGCAATGACGACGAAGACCAATCAAACCCGAAAAGTATCCACGTGGACCATATCTGATTGCGATTTTAAATAGTTTGGCGTGGGAGTAAATATTTTGATTTTATCCATCATCTGGCGAATGATTTGAGATGTGAATTGACAGAATAAGTCAAAAAGTAGCACGCAAGCGCATTTAGGGCAAAAAGTCACGGGTCTGATGTTGACCGCACTCAGATGATTAGCACAAGTGGCCACGTTCGCCTGCCGCCTTCTATCAAGACAAACACAGATACCCCTAATCATTGCTTCTCTTCCATTGTCTCTCGAGCTTTTCTTTTCATATATCTACCCCATCAATTTCGAGGTCCACTTTGGCCTCTGGTCATATGGCTGTCTGTCTGGCATTTCTATGTAACTTAAGGACAAAGGCATTTGTCATGCTTTCTCATGGGTAGGTGGTACTTGGAGTGGAGTGGAGTGGAAAGGAGGGAAGGATGTATCACTTTATTTAATCTTCTTAGGTGGTCTGAATATTTTGAAAGGGGAGTAACCTTGGTTTAAGTAAAGTCAATGGATGCTATAGATTTTGTATTGTTAGAGAAATTAGGTAATCATTGGTGATGATAGTGATTGTTTTGGTAAGGTGTGGTTGAGAATTGATGTTGTGTTATTGTAATTGATAGTTGTAATAATAAGTGGGTTTCTAGGGGATTAGTCTCGACTCAGTTCGTATCATTATGATCCAAAAACTTAGTGTTAGATGCGTAAGACAAGGTTTGGTGGGAATTGTTGGATTGAGACGAGGGGAATCATCTTAGGTAGTTTGAGTATTTTTTTTTTTTGATGGAGGTCTAGACTTGCGAGCACGTCAACACAACAAGGGCATGAAGTCTGCGAGTTGTCAGTCCAGTGAGGGCCTTCACAAAGTATTTTTTGCCACCCGATATGGGGGCACAAGCCAATAGGTTGAACCTCTTCGGCTAAGAGCCAAGGACTGAGGGGTATCCATTCCACCAAATTCGCCTAAAGCACGATCCTGACCTCATCCCTTATGATGTTAGAGCCTTGAACTCAACAAGACTTGATCCCTGGTGGACTCATTTGGAGCCATTCACCTTCACCGGTAGACCAAGGGCCCATTGACAGTTTGAGTATTTTGAAAAGAGAGTAACCTTGGTTTAAGTAAAGTCAATGGGTGGTATAAATTTTGTATTCTTAGATAAATTAGGTAATCATTGATGATAAAGTGATTGTTTTAGTAAGGTGTGGTCAATAATTGATGTTGTGTTATTATAAATGAATGATAGTTGTAATAACAAGTGGGTTTCTAGCGGATTGGTCTTGTCTCAGTTTGTACCATTATGACCCCAAAACTTGGTGCTAGATGCATAATTCCAAGGCAAGGTTTGGTGGGAATTGTTGGGTTGAGACAAGAGGATACTTTAGAGTTAACAAAAAATAAATTGTAATAACCAGTGAATTATTAGTTATTGATGATAAAGTGATTTTATAGTATAATGTGTCTTTGTTGGTTGATTATTTGTTTGAATGCATGAAATTTCAATAGTCTGTGATAAATTGTTTGATGGTTTTCGGATTTGATTGTGTGATCAATTTTATTATTTCAAAATGTTTCAGATCATGCTCCATGATCCATCTTTAGGATGAGTAAAAGATTGAAAAACAATCACTTTATCACCAATGATTATCTAATTTTTGTAACGATACAAAATTTATACGACTTCATGATAATTTTTTTAAGATTACTCATCTTGATGATGAATCATGGACCATTGACCATGATCCAAAACATTGATGGAAAAAAAGATCACACAGTCAAATCCAAAAACCATCAAATAATTGATTATTCGATATTGTGTATATGAATTGTACTATTTTTTAAAACTTGTCTAGAATTTTGTGAATTCCAAACATGTTTTTTAGATCTATGGTGTATGTTGACTCTTGTCACTAATTTAATTGTTGACATTGTATTTACATTATAAATTAGAGATTGGCTTTTGGAAAACATAGCTAATACACTAGGGGCTATTTTCTATACATATTTGCTCTATGACCATCACAGGACATACAAACCTATCTCGTCATTTACCTCACAATAATTTTAGTTTTACATTTTTGGTTTAAATGTGTTTGATACTTCTCATCATCAACGTTTCAGATATACTACATTATCTATCATCGGGATGAAATAGTTAGAGAGTAGATTATAGATCATGTAGTATGCTCTCTAACTATTTCATTTTGATGTTGGATCATGTAGTATGATGTGAAACATTGACGATGAAAAGTATCACACACAGTTTAAATCATAAATATAAAACTAACATTATGAATTGTGGAAATTACATGACTCTAACTCACCATAATTTCTATCTTCATCTATAGCAAAATTAAATCTATATCACCATCATGTCTATATTCATCTATAACATTACCATAATGTCTATCTTCATCTTTAACATAATTAACTCTATAACATCACAATAATGTCTGTCATCATCTGTAAGAAATTTTTTATAACCTTTTTACTATTTTAATAAATCCTTTTAACTGACCATTAGACTCTATAACATCAGTATAATGTCTATCATTATCTATAACAAAATTTTAAACCCTTTTACTATTTAAATAAATTCTTTAACCCACTATTAAAGCACTTCTATTTATGTTTTCATCTTGTCCCCCATTTGATTGGAAGATGTGATATGTGACCCCATCTCATTATTCAAATCACATTATATCCTCTACCAAATGAAAAGAAAAAAGCAAGAAAGAAGAAGCATAAAGTGGCAATGCTACTTTTCTTTATCTTTCATCTATGAAAAGAAGCGTCCCTAGTCCCCACACACAAAATGCATGTGATCTCAACTCTTAACTTTGAAAAATCTAATAGTTATATTCCATAACCTATGACTTTGATAGCCACCATTAAAGCAGGCAACCTATTGTTAATACTTTATTGGTACACAATCTTTGGAAGCTTCTAAATAATGTGTGTGAGAAGATGATTGTCTATCATTATTTTGCATGTTACTAAATGATTTAAAGCACGTGGGTATATTCAATCATGCATTATCCATTAATTAACAGGTAAAAAGATCCCACTATCAACATTGCAATGGAGTGGTGGTGACCACAAAATAATGAGAGGATGGTTTTCTCAAGTTTTTATCAAGATTTATAACTTTTCAAATCCTTAAGGGATATAGGACGCAATGTTTCTAATTTATTTTCTCTATGTATCAATATGCTCTTTCTTTGGTAAGTAAATGAATGTTATAACACAAGCTTATCCTTTGAGTCACTTGGGGCAAATGAAACATACTTTTTTTGAAAAGTGCTATAATAATGTTAGATTTTGTTATTTTTTTAATGTGTTGTTTTTAGTGTAAAGTAGAAGTTTAAGGAGTATGTATTTTATCAAATTTATTTTAAGTACAATATTTTTGTTTGAAAGAGGGGTAAATGCTTTTCATTTAGAACAATGATGTTTTTAGTGCAGAGTAGAAGTTTGAGGAATATGTATTTCATCAAATTTATTTTAGGTACAATATTTTTGTTTGAACGGGGGTAAATGCTTTTGACTTAGAACAATGAACTGGTGAGATCACAAACAGGGGACCTAATCATCAATATAACTATTCAACATTTACATTCCAATAGGATTTGAACCTTGATAGAAAGAACACCGACACTACAACTTAGCCATCACACCATGCCAATATTGGCTAGGTAAAATTTCAACTTTTTTGTTTATTGTAATTTTGAAAATTATATTATTTGAATTTTAAATATTTGTACTTTGGAATAAAGTCTTTCAAGGTTAGACTATCATATTAGTTTGTTTTTGAAGTTAGAGAATTTGAAGAAAAGAGAAATAAGTGTAAAAAACTATAATGAAGAGTTCTAACTGTAGACACCTAAAATTGTCATATCCAATTAAATAAATATCTTTATTTATTTAATTACTTCATCCTAAGTCTTCTATTAATTAAATAAATCTTTATTTATTTAATTAATTCATTTATCCTCTTCTACCCTTATTTCTCATTTAAATAAATACATTTATTTATTTAAATTACCCTTTTCCTAAATTAAATAAATATTTCATTTATTTAATTATCCCACTTCCTCTATTAATTAAATAAATCTTTATTTATTTAATTAATTCATTAGCCTTTTCTACCCATGACATATGTCATTCATCTCTTAATTCCTACACTACCTACCCTCTCATTATTTTCTTATTTCTTCTACCTACCCTCTAATCTTAGTCGACCATTTATCTTTTACACCTTTCAATCTTATCCCTCCATTTCCTACAGTGTCTTCTATATAAGGAGATGCTTCCTTCATTATCAACCCTAATTAGCTAATCTCCCAAGCATTCTAGCATTCGAATTTTAATATGCGATCTAGCCTACTTGTAACCACACTTCTGTTCTTTGTTGAGCTCTTGTGCACACATAAAACCTGAGAACAAATATATCAAGCAAGATCAATGGAGATAGGAAGAATGGAGATCCAAACCCTATTGGACATGTGATGGTATAATCTTTGTGATTTCATTGATTTGCATTGTCTTAGGTAATCTTCATATGTTATGGTGGATCTTTGTTGTTGTTAGGCTAGGGTTTTGTGGTTGAATTCATTCAATCTTTCAATATTGTTTCCATTTTCACCATAAACATTTTGGCACGCCCAATGGGACTGATGCTTGGCTACCCCAGAGAAGTGAGTGCTGAGGGTGGAGCTAGTGGGGTCAAAAATCTAATTATCTGCTCTAAATAGTGTAGCCTCGGAGGAAACCCCATGTGGGATCAACAACTATTGTCCTGGCCAACCATAGGGATTGTTCTTGTCTTCTTTTAAACATTCAAACATTCAAAATCAAACATCAAAACATTGTGTCGTTTGTGTCTTCAAGTGTATGCAAAACATTTTTACATCAAATAACACACTTTCTTTTGAGTCATTTTGAGCCTAAACACATGCAAACATTGAGTCCTCATCAATATTGTGTCCTCTTGTCATGAAAAATAGTAAAAAAAATTCAGATTTGGTCACAACAAACAACTTTACACATTGGAAAAATTGCACTTAGTTTTTGGAAACGCGTCTATGCAGTGTTGAACAACGTCTGTGTCATTTAGCTGCATCCGTGTTATTGCAAGCAAGATTACATTCACAAAATCTTAGTAACACATCTATGCAGCATTCAAAAACAACTGTGTTGTGAAACCGCGTATGTGAAGTATACAGGCACGTATGTGTTCAAAATTGGAAAACACTTGCAGTCTAGCAAACAAGAACAATCAGTTTCAGACTTATTGAGATTCCTAGGTTATCTCTCTGGGTTTTCATCTAGCATTCAGCCTATTTTTGGGTTTCACAAAGTTCATCATTGCTTTACACCTTACATTACATTCACATTTGTCTAAACTTGAGTCAAAAGGTCACTTGCTTGTCCTCATCTTACTTTGTCAACACACTACATACAACACCATTTTGCTAAGTGGTCCCTCATCAAGGTCTATCACCTTTGGGTCTCATTTGGTCTTACTTAGAGTCAAGGTCAGCTTATCTCATCAAGAGAAACTATCATCTCTTTGGAAGCCACACCTACTCTACTACATGCATACTTGGTCTTACACTTTGGACATTGCAATTACACCTCAGGTTCATTTACATTCCATCCAACTCTTGGTCTTCCATACTCTTTCCATTTTCATCTAGTCTTCACACATCTTTGTCAAGACCTAGTTCATGGTTGAAACTCATTCCCAAAAATCTAGGAGAGAAGCTAAAGAGGCTCAAGAGTCCGCAAACATGAGTGCCTATGAGTATGACAATGATATCTTCTTCAATTCCGATCATAACACATTACCTGACATGGACACTTATAGAAACACTCAAAATGTTGAGAACATGGATAACACAAACAACAATGTTACACACAATGACAATATGGACAACTTTTCCGTACATTCAGTAGAAGTGGAAGACTCCATCATGGATCCCCATTTTAATAGACTGGTTGAGGAAATCATGAGAAGAGATAGACAATATTTCTTACAAGTGATGGCACAAAGTGGAGCCAAGATACCTCATGATTTTGATATGTCTCAAATAATGGAAAATCGACCTATAGTGGAGGTACTAGAGGACCATGCTTCATGCCTGAGCTTCCATCATCTCTGTTTCAAAAACCTGAGGTCCCAAATACACATGGTCAAGCTTATGATATTCATGAAAGAGCATCTCATGAACAACTCTATCTATGCAGACCATTATGGAAGTCTTATGCTGATAAGTATGTCACACAATTGCATACCAATGCTAAGGACCAACCTCAAAAACAATTGGATATCTATAGGCATGCTCAAAGTTTGGACACAAGGAAACCCCGTGTCAAATTTGGGGGCAACACACTAGAACAAACTCATGACATGCCTGTAGAATATGATATACATGGACAAAGCAGATATTACATTCCTCATTATGACTATATACCGGGTGGTTCCTATATGCAACATCATTATGAACCTCCTCCATATGAACATGTGTACGATCAATACCATCCACACAACAATATCCTCTTCCTCCACCCGACGGTTCAGGCATGGGATATGGTCCAAGAAGTCGATCTCCACCTAAGAACAATTTGGAGTAGAAAATTAAGGACTTATAAAAGAAAATGGAGGACTTAAATACACCAAAGCTAGCTTATACAATGAGAGATATATGTCCCTATCCATTTGATAAGAGCATTCCAATGCCTCATTTTCCTACACATTTCATAACACCTAAGTTTGATAAATACAGAGGAAAATGAGACCCTAAGGCACATATAAGACATTTTTTCACAGCTTGCATTGAGGTAGCATCAAAAGAAACGTACTTGATGAGATTGTTCCCACAAAGCTTAGGTGATCAAGCTATGGAATGGTTCTCCCAACTTCCACCTGGAATTAAGTCTTGGGGTGATCTAGCGGAAGCTTTCATACAACAGTTCTCATACAACATAGAAATAGATATATCAGTCACCACTCTGTGCAACACCAAGAAAATGGATGGGAAGTCATTTTCATCATTCTTACAAAGATGGAGGAATTTAGCCGGCAGATGCTCTTGTGAAATTCCACAAAAACAAATGGTAGAGATGTTCACACAGAATGTCCATAGAGAAATTGGTTATTATCTAAGGAAAGCTTTCTTGTCCACTTTCAAGGACGTCATTGAAAAAGGCTTAGCAATAGAGAAGGTCCTAATTGAACAAGGAGTAATTAAGATATTCAAAGAAAACAAAGAGGACTTTAAAGAAAATACAAGCCATGATTTTGGAACCAAAAAAAAGAACACAGTAAATGATGGTGTTGTTGATGCTAACATAGTGAGACCCAAAATCATTCTTTCTGGGTCAAGTTCTACAAACAACCAAGTGAATACTCAAACAACTTCCAAATGACAAAGGAAATATACTCCATTGGGAGAACCACTTGAATCAGCTTTCAAGAAGCTAGTGACAAACAAGATAATAACAATTCTTGATAATCCTCCATATGAACCAAAGGTCAAACCAAATTGGTGGAATGATGATGAGTACTATGAATATCACAAGAGCAAGGGACATAAAACAGGAAATTATCATTGGCTGAAGAACATTATACAAGATCTTATTGATAGAGGTGACATTGAGGTCGAAGGACATTCATCCAATTAAGAACATGAGATGTTTAAGGAACCATTCCCTAAACATGACAAGGGAAAAGCCAAAGCCACAGATGAGAAGACCAACTATACCAAAGTATCCAATAACTATGATTCAACTGTTAATCACATTTCAATGGACAACTATGTCTCTACCATTATCATAAAGGACAAAACGCCTGAAAAATTCTAACCAAAGACCTAAAGTTGTCCTAAAAGGCATTGAACCTTCTTCTGAATCTACCTCTGAATGTAATGTCACAACCCGTTGAGGTAAGGTCACTTTGCAAGGTCCTCCAACTAAAACCATTGTTTCATCAACCAAACCTGAGTATGATCTAGTAGAATAGTTGGGGAGTACGCCTGCACTTATCTCCATCCTAGAGCTTTTACGCATATCCCCCACACATAAAGTCATTCTTGATAAAATGTTGAGAGAAATTTCTGTCCCCACTGATCTGAACATGGACTAGTTTCAAGCCATGGTGGGATACCTTTCCGTTCCACACTTCCTTACATTCACTGAAGCTGACGACGCATCCGTAAGCCAACCGCATAATGCACCTTTACACATTGAAGCATTCCTACACAAACATCGAATAAAATGAGTCCTGATAGACGAAGGAGTTGGTCTCAATATATGTACTTTGAACACAATAATACAATTGAGATATTCAGATAAAGTTGTGAATGCTACAAACAAAATTACCATCAAAGCATATGATGATGAAGAGCATTCATCCAAAGACACAGTCACCTTGCCTCTCAGGGTTGGGCTGGTTACAAAGGATGTGGTTTGTGAAGTCCTAGAACTGGATCTCACATATAACATATTGCTAGGACATCCATGGATTCATGAAATGAGAGCAGTCCCATCTACATACCATCAATGCATTAAGTTTCCTCACAATGGAGTTGAAGTAACAATTAATAGTGATCCTAATCTATTTATTTACTACAATAACTTGAGGCTAAAAGTTGAGACAATAATTCCAATTAATAGAGAAGTTATCCAATCTTCTGCATATATTGACCCTAAATCATTAAAACCTTCAACATCAAAGCAAGGTGAGCTTAAAGGGAAATATCAAGACAAAGGCATGGGTGAATACACTTTGAATCAAACCATGTGCTTGAGGCAAGTTATGAGTCCACCAAAAGAATATGGATGACCACATCCTTCTAAACAGGTATCTATCATTACACTAAAATGGGATCCTACTATATTCCAAAAGTGGGGTGAAATGGAAGAAGAAGACTTATATAAAATTCTTTACAAAGATCTTGAAGATGATGCACAAGATCACATGAAAAATATGGCAAGGATTCAAGATCCTACAAAAGTTTGGGTACGATGGTAAAAGTCCTCTCAGCTTAAGAAAATAAGGTATCACTCAACCTTTACAACCAGAATTGACATTTAAAAATCAGTGCTTGAAAGGGCTTGGTTTCATCTCTTCCAGGGTAAACACTCACAAATCAAAAGAAGCATTACAAATCATGATTTCCAATGATCAACAAGAGAACCGCTATTCCACTGACTCTAACTAATGGGAATGGGGTTCAAACAAATCCTCCAGTGACTATGAACTCATCGAGACATTCTGAGAACTAAGTGAACCTACAAAAGAAGAGGAATTTCATAGTAAATTCAGAGTTGGTCAAGAAACAATTCTTGAGGATCCCACATAGTCTTTGTCTTTAGGTTCTAGGTAGAAATCATGAAGAATGAGGACACCCATTCCAGAATGCGCTTTTAGTGATGACAATTTGGACTCATTCACAATCGAGACATATGAGGAGAGTGCCAATGATGACCTCAATAACTACCTTTACATACCTGAATATAACTATATCTGTACCCTAACACCCGCTGACTTCAAAAACATTGAAGGCCTTCCCCTTGTTCACTACCAACTTATTGACTGGGACCATGAAGAACCTGTACAATTCGACACATTCCAAAATGGTGAAGCCTTTATCGACTATTTAGGCATACAAGATGATCTTCCGATTGGAGACCATAAGGCGAGATACACTATAGAACTCAACAGCGTGGCATATTTTGGTGACGGTGTTAGGCCTTCTAGTGGCAAAAATGTAAAAATAAAAAGAAATCAAGGGTTTTACGGTGAAAACCACATTGTGGCACTGTCTGACCCCAAAAAAGTAAAAAGAAAGGACGTATCTGAGGGTGAAAACCTCTCTGAGGTGCCCGAAGATGGAAGGCTCAACATTCTCCCAACATCATATGAAGAAAAATCATCTATGTTAGTAGAGAAGACCATCAAAACAAACATTGGTACAGAAGAGATTCCACATAACATCTTCCTGGCACAATCTCTAATAGAGAGAGAAAGGCCGAAGTTCATAAGTTTCTTCATAGAGTGACAAATCAATTTTGCATGGTCATATGCCGATATGCCTAGACTGGATCCAGATTTAGTAATGCATCAATTGACAGTTAAATCAGGGGCAAAGCTAGTGAAATAAAAATTAAGAAAGATGCATCCACAAGTGGCATTATTAGTCAAGGTAGAGCTTGAAAAATTATTGGACATCAGATTCATATGCCCAATTGATTATCTTGAATGGATCTCCAACTTGGTACTAGTTAGTAAGCCAGATCATAGCATCAGAATATGCACAGATTTCAGAGACATCAACAAAGCTTGTCCTAAGGATGATTTTTCATTGCCAAACATCGACCTGATCGTAGATCTCAGAGCAGGTCATGCGATGTTATCTTTGATGGATGGATTCTCTGGCTACAATCAAATAAAAATCGCATTCGAGGATCAACACAAAACAACATTTACTTGTCCCTTGGGAACTTTCTGCTGGAATGTCATGCCCTTCGGGCTAAAGAATGCAGGGGCTACATACCAACAAGCCATGACTACTATTTTTAATGATCTCATGCATGTAATTGTAGAAGACTATGTTGATGACCTCTTGAGAAAATCAATAGATAGAGATACACATTTGGAAATCCTTTCAGTCATTTTTGATCGGCTGGAAAAATACAAAGTAAGACTAAACCCCAAGAAATGTATCTTTGGAGTAACCTCCGGGAAGCTCTTGGGATTCATTGTTTCAAAAAGAGGAATTGAAGTTGATCCAACAAAAGTCAAAGCGATCATAGAAATGCCACTAACAAGGAATATCGGTCAACTTTGATCTTTACAAGGAAGAAACCAGTCCATACGACAGTTCATAGCACAACTTGCTAGAAAAATGTCATCCTTTTCAACACTTGCGACACAAAAAAATCAAATTCAAATGGGATGATAACTGCCAACAGGCTTTTTAGATACTCAAAGGTTATCTTTTGAATCCACTAGTCTTGATGCCACCAGTCCCAGAATAACCCCTGTTACTCTACATATCAGCTACATCAACAACACTGGGGGTACTCTTAGCGCAACAAGATGCTGAGGGCAAGAAAAGGCAGTATATTACATCAGTCATACTTTGGTTGGTTATGAGCTAAACTACACACCAATTGAGTGTGCGTGCCTCGCTGTGGTTTTTTCTTCGCAAAAATTATGACATTGCATGATAACTCATAAAACTAAGCTGGTCACAAGGATCGATCCATTGAAATATCTTCTCAATAAGGCGACACTTACTGGCCGACTAGCCAAATGGGTGATGCTCTTGAGTGAACTCGACATTGAATATGTGGACAGAAAAAGCAATAAAGGGACAACCTATCACAGATCAGTTAGTAGATGCACCCATGATAGATGATGCTCCTCTAATTTCAAATTTTTCAGATGAATCGATCTTGACAGTATCACACACAAAACCTTGGCAACTGTACTTTGATGACTCATACACACAACATGGCGCAGGAGTTGGCATCCTCTTTATCACACCTCAAGGGGATTCCATTCCCAAATCATACCGATAGTCATTTCCTTGCACTAATAACATAGCAGAATATGAGGCATTAACAACTAGACTACGGATTATAGTTCAGTGGAAGATCCAGGAACTTCATGTTTTTGGGGACTCTCAACTGGTAATTCATCAAGCAACTGATGACTACCAAACAAAGGATGAAAAATTAATGCCTTACGAGAAAATGGTAGATGAATTCAAGAAACATTTCATGAAGTTAACCTTTGAGAAGATACTAAGAGAGCAGAATTGAGCCGTAGATGCCATGGCTACTATTGCTTCACTGATCGATCTATCGCAGAATGAAACCCGCTATGAGTTCTTGGTGGATAGCCTTTTGGTTCCCTCGTATGAGATCACTCCTACTGAGATGATATGCATTGTTGGTCCCAATTCCTAGTTAAACGGTTCTATTTTCACATACCTTCGTAACAACACCCTTCCTCTTGACTTATCCAACAACCAACGTCGCACTTTCATTCACCAATCTTCCTGATACATCATTTTAGCCGATATCCTATACCGTCGAGGTTTAGATGACACTCTCCTTAGATGTTTAGAAAGGGACGAAGCTCAGATTGCATTACACGAAGTTCATGAAGGAATATGTGGTCCACATTCTAGTGGTCCTACCTTAGCCAAGAAAATCATTAGGACTGGATATTATTGGCCCAATATGGAAAAATATTCATATCAGTTTGTCAAGAAATGTAAGCAATGTCAAATTTATGGAGACCTTATTCATGCACCCGTACAAGAACTTCAACCAATTGCAACTCCTTGGCCCTTTTGCTAGTGGGGACTCGATCTTATAGGCAAGATTCACCCTCCTTCCAATAGCCACAAATTTATTATCACTGCCACAAAGTATTTCACAAAATGGATCGAAGCCGTACCTCTTACACAAGTCACTGGAAAACATATTGCTACATTCATCCTTAACTATATCATTTGCTGGTACAGTATTCCTCTTTCCATCATCACCGACAATGGACATCCCTTCAAAAACCAATATGTTCATGAACTTTGTGATAGCTTCCATATTACTCATCATTTCTCCACTCCCTATTACCCCTAAGGTAATGGTCAAGCTGAGGCATCTAATAAAACTATTCTTAAAATCCTCAAAAAGAAAGTCAATGGCGCTGGCCGAAATTGGCATATCCAACTTAATCCCGCACTTTGGGCTTACTGTACAAGTGTTCGCACACTTACAAGAGCCACACCTTATTCACTTATCTATGGCACTGAAGCTATCTTGCCTATTGAGGTCGAGTTACCATCTTTACGAGTCTCTTTGCAAAACATTATCAGTGATGAAGACTACAGGGTCTCTCGCTTACAAGAACTAGAACTATTGGATGAATGAAGACAAACTGCTTTTAACCATCTCAAGGCTTATCAATAATGGATGAGTCGTAGTTACAATCACAAGGTAAAGCCTCGAACATTTGAGGTAGGTGACTTAGTTCTCAAAGAAAATCCTAAAAATCAAGAAGACAGAGAGAAGAAGGGCAAGTTTGAACCAAATTGGCCTGGTCCTTACATCATCACAACAGCCTATGGATTCGATGCATATCAACTCTCAACCCTAGAGGGCAAACCTTTGGAGGATCCTAGCAACAAAATGCACCTCCGTAGGTTTTACACATAGCTCTTTAGAGTATCCTAATATAAAAAAATAAAAATAAATAAATAAATAAATAAAAATTGGAAAACAAAAAAACATTTCGTCCAATGGTGAAAACCACTTCGGTGGCGCCCTGGGCAAGTACCATGGTGAAAACTGGGTCACTGGCGCCATGTGTAGAGATATTGCTCCTCCCTCCTTCAAGATTCAATCTCATCCTTCACTTTGCACACACTCACAGCCTATTCATCCATAATAAACTTACTCACTCCCATCATGGCTTGTTATTGATCTATCCAAGATTGGTTAGCCATTCAAAATAAACCTCCCTTTTCACCCCTTTCCATCCATAATAAATCAGCTCCTATCTGTGGCTCAGACAAATCCTAAGTCTAGAGATGGGTGTGGAATTAAGAGCATCACACATTCCGAGGAGTACGGTTTCTTCCAGCTTTCTTCAGTCTATTTGTGCACAATCCACAATAAAGCAACACTTGCATCAGCAATCCGCAATAAAGTTTCATCTTCTCCGCAATAAAGTATCAGTTTCATGGATTCAGTCAATTTCAGTGGAGACACAACAGCAATGGGCTTCAACAAATCAAATCTTTCAATAGACTCAGACAACATTATGGTTCAGTGCTATCTATCATTTTGTGAAAGTAAACATTGTGACCACAATCAAAACTTATACAAGTGACACAAGCCACTAAACTTGAGGACTATAGTGGATGTTGGTATCGAGTCTTGGTTTTCTTTTGATTTTATCTTTTCTGGGATGTCTCAGACTAGAGATTTTATCTCCAGGATGTCTTTGACTAGAAAGGCGAGGATGGGGTATCGTCACCTATTTTTATTTGTTGTCTGTGGATTGTCTCTTAGTAATGCTATGACTTGTCCAAGGATATGAGGACACTGTGAGTCTAGTGTGAATTGAGGCATTCTTTGTTTGCGACTATTTGATCTCCATGCAAACAGGTATAATGACTTTTTGGGTCGAACATATACCTCGAGTGTCATAACCTATTTGCTATAATAAAGATCAATGATGATAAAGCACAAGAAGCTCTTTCAGTTCCATATCTTCTATATTCCATCCCCCTTTCTTAATTGACCTTAATTGTCCTTCTTGAGTCCGTGTAGCCCGCTATCACATGAATGAGTATAATGACATGCCAAAAACATTTGCATTTCATGTAGTTTGCACCTACATTACCACATATTAGCATTTCATATAGACATATAGATATCACAATTGCATCACATCCTACACACAACACCTATTAGCACATTTTACATTCTCATCATGTAAATAGTTATTTGTATTATCATGTTCATTCACATTTCATACATTCACATTCACATTTGCATAACATATAAAACATAAAAGAACAAAAAATATATGCATTTCATCATGTACATATTTACATCTATATCATAAGCATCACATAGGTACACATGCATATAGTTGCCACAAGGATTAATCATCTCATATATATATCAAAACAATAAGTGTCATGATACAATGATGTCAAATACGGGTATGTGCAAGCTAATGAGTCACAAATTCGCGGAAGTCTGCGCGTTGGAAAACGCGCTCTGCAAAACGGGCCCCCGTTTTTAAAAAACGAGGGCCCGTTATAAAAAACGGGGGCCCGTTAATGGTTCGGCTTCCTGAGCCGAAAGGTCACGGGGTGCCGAAGCCAAATAAAACGGGCCCTCGTTTTCAAATGCTATTTTTACCCTTTTTTTGGGGTAATTTTTCATTTTTACTGTTACACAAAAGGATATCGAAAACGGGCCCCCGTGTTGTGGTTTCCACTTCAAGCCTCCACCACTATCCCAAGTACACATTCTGTCATCTATTTTCACATTTCATAATTTTCTTGTATATTTTTCTTTTTTTTTTGTGTATTATTTAGTTTTTTTTTATTATTTTAGTTTTTTTTAATAGTAGCATATAAATAAATTATTTTTTATATTTGTAAATTCTTGATTTTGATGTAAAATATTTTTGAACAGTTAACCCTAAACCGTAATCAACAAATTTAGAAACCAAAACCAAACCTAGATAATTAACAAAATGAAATCGACACAAACAAAAAACCGAAAATGAAATGGAAACAAAAACAAAAAAGTTCGAAAATGAAATCGACACAAACAAAAAACCAAAAATGAAATGGAAACAAAAACAAAAACGTTCGAAAATGAAATCGACACAAACAAAAAACCGAAAATGAAATGGAAACAAAAACAAAAACGTTCGAAAATGAAATCGACACAAACAAAAAACCAAAAATGAAATGGAAACAAAAACAAAAACGTTCGAAAATGAAATTGAAATAAAACCGAACATATGTACCTAAATTGTTCTTAATCCTCATTAGGCAATACAAAAGTTACCACTAAATTAGTATAACCTTAAAAGTAATTAACATTAAGTTCTTCAAATTTTAGATATGAAAGTTTAGGCTTAGGTTTATGCCATGTCATGGCATAAAGGTCCTATTATGGTCCTATTATGTCATGTGATGGTATAAAAGGATCAATTATGGACACAATTTTAGAGCAAAACTAGATAAGTTACTAAAATTGGAGTTTGGTTTACATAGGTTCATAAAGGAAGCTAATATGCCAAATATATAATTCATTAATACAAAATAAAAAATATTCTTGATTTATAATGTTGATTGATAATGAGTTTTCTAAATGGGGTGCTAATTATATATACATCCGAAAGATTTGAAAAATATAATTCCCAAGAAGTATTTTGAATATCTTTAGAAGTATATTGGTATATCTAGAATGTAATTTATATTATAAAAGATTTAATATATGATTTGAAGTTGGTAGATATTTTGAGGAAGATTTATTAGATTATGTTATGATTAAGCTAATTTAGAAGAATGATTTTAACAACATCTTTTGGTTTTAAAAGGTGCACAAGGTTTGAAGTTGAAATCATATTTGATTGTATATAATATTAAATTGTAAAGGAGCTATTTTTTTTAAAAATAGTTAATTTAAGATATTAGTTGAAGCTATTTGAGAACGTGAGATAGTCCTAATGAACACATGAATTAAATTAATGAACCTAGGACAATCACAATGATCATATGATAGTCCCAATGAGCCTCAAATGATCCTAATGAATGTAGGGTAGTCTTAATGAACCTAAGAAAGTCCTAATGAGCCTAAGAAAGCAATAATGAACTTGGGACAATCGTAATGAACCTAGGATAGTCCTAATGAACCTACGATAGTGTAAACAAGCCTAGTATAGTGTAAGAAAAAAACACTACAAAAAAGACCTCAAATGCGTTAAATGAATTTCCCAATAACGCACTCGTGTTTATCTTTTTTTGGTCATTTGGCTACCTTTTTTTACAACATCTTGGTGTATACGCCCCTAAGAAGACCTTTTCCTCAAAACTTTCTTGGATCATGAACTCCTCATGTGCACCAAACATTTAAGTTGCCACTTGGAAGCTTCTAATGCACACAATCCTTTCAATCAATCTACTCCATTGATCTCTCAAAACAATCTTAGTATTTAATCCTCTATCCTTCATTTCTTATTCAACTTTGTAAGAGAATTTGTGTATGGATTGATATCTTAAATTTTATAGAAAGATTATATATGAAAACAAATGATTGCGGAGTTTTATAATAAATGATTTATAGGAAATAATATTTTTTGAAGACCTTTTGTAAATTATAATCTTGTGTAGATTTGATTATGGGAGAAATTTAATGGTGAAATATGCTTAACTCTTCAAAAGTTTTGATGTTTTGTCTTTACATGACAACCACTTAGAATATAATATGTTTTAAGTATGTCATTTATAGTCATGGGAGATTAGTTTTTTTTTAAGATTGTTTGAAGACTAATCAATGTAATATGAATTGATGACAATTATCTCAAAACTATGTAATTGAATTCTAATAAATTATCATGCGTACACTAAAACACTAGAAATATGGAGCATCCAAACACACACGTGCATTTTTCAAAATAACTTTAAGTTAAAGTTAACAAAATATTATGTTGTCTTAGTAATATTGTTTCCATGCTATATATTCTTACACTAGAAGGAGGATCATCTTATTTCTCACTTCTTTATTGATCTTATGTATGAAATATTTTATATTGATTTTAATAGTTGATGCATTTTACAAGAAATGAATTTATTAAATTGAATATATAATAGATTTATGATGTTTCATTGAAAGTTTTTATTAAGTTTTGTGCGCAAATTTTATATTTCAAGATTCAATAGTATGTACATGTATATTTTTTTAAGTTCAATATTATATTATATATTTCATGTGTATCTCAGTCAACAACATAGAAATGTTACTATTTATAAATGTTTTTTTTTAATTTAGTAAAATAGATTCTTCTTTGACATAGAGTTGTATATAATTCATGTATATCTTTATATATGCAGGAGTTCTTTGCTATCATGGATGTTTTTGACATAGATGAACTATTAGGTGAAAATCCCCCACCACAACCCCCTCCTCCTCCTCCTCCACCACCACCACCACCACCACCACCACAACCCCCTAGATTGGATGAAATTCGTTTAAGAGAATGAATTAATGAAAACCTACAAGTGATTGAACAAAACATTGCTGCTATCCAAAATGAGCAAGTCACGCCACCCCATCTTGTAGAGTTTGCAAAATCAATGCAAACTGTTGTCGAGTCAGTTAGATCTGTTGATTCTCAATTAGATCAATTTCATAGACGATGACAAGAGTTGCGTGATTTTTATGCTGATGGTTTAACTTATAGACAAATCACAGATTTGAAAATAACCAAAGCTCATTTATGTCCATATTTTACCAACCCAAAAACAAGAGAACCAATGCAACCTAACCAGAAAAGAATTTCAATTAGGTGGTGTGTGCATCCAGAAATGGCTAGATACTTTTGGGATAGATGGTGGATGGTTTTTGATTATCCACCACATCGTAATTATGAGGTCCCTTTTTATTTTTTGAAGAAATTATACTGTGAGTTTGTAATGAACCGAAAACCAAATTATTTTGATATTAAGTCATTCCAGGGTGTTGGTCGTGGAATGCCACAGCATAGATTAGGGGCACGGAGTAATAATCCCCTACCAGATCCACCCATAGTTCCACTTGTTGCTCCATCGATTCCTGCAGATGTCCAAAATACATCATTCATTTCGACATTAGATGCTTTGACTTCCCTCACAGGTAACCTGAGTGAGCAAGCTGCTCACATGGCATCTGCTCCTCGATGGATGCCACATATGTGTTCGAGTTGTCATGAGACGTGTGTAGGTCCTACTACTGCTGCAGGATCTACTTTAGTTCCAGATGAGCATGATGCAGCAGATGATAGTATGATGACATCTTATATGGATTTTCTTTGCTCGGATGTTCATCTTGACTAGGTATAGATATATATACATGTACATGTCAATCTTTTTATGTACTTCATTAAATATAGGTATAAACTAAGTGCATCTCTTTTTTTATACAATCTAATACTTCATTAAATAAATTTTGTTTATGTAGATAAGGACTACGCCTAATATTAGAGTCAATATTGCATCTACTGGAAGACAACTCGGCACACCTTATGGGGTATAGTATAAATTTCTATCTAGACATTGTACTAGATCTTTTTAAGTTAATATGCTATCGTTGTATATTATATAAATTTTCATGTTGATACATTGAATGCTTCTTTCTCCAGGATTCAGGTCATGAGGGACCCTCTACATCACATCGAGAAGAGGGTCTGACTATTGTGACACCATCTATGGTATGTATCTTATAATTCTTAACTTAAATATGAACTCTTACAATATTGTAATTTAACTTGAAATTATTTAGTACGCATATATATGTTCACTAAATATGATTTCATTAAATGCATGTATGCAGGTGGACACTACCATTAGGATAGGTTATCCTCATAATTTTGATCAGAGCCAATTTGAACGCACATCGACATCCTTTGAGGTATTAATATGTAATACTTAATTTGATCTTATTTTGACTCTTAATTTAAGATTTAATTGGACACTTTGAATTTGACCTTGTACAGGAGTTAGCTAGCACTGCATTTGGTGTTGATACTGCACAAGATACTACTAGAGGAGATACTGCTAGAGGGTTTGATGAGCATATGGTAAGTTTGTAACTTAATTTATGAATTCTACTATATTTGATAAATGATTCTTTTAATAGTTAATTTCAAGTAATATTTTAATATTATTTTTTTATTGTACAGCATGAGACAGGTGGATCTGGACCACGTCCCGGGGACAAGAGAGATACTGCTACAGGATCTGATGAGCATATGGTAAGTTTGTAACTTAATTTACGAATTCTACTATATTTGATAAATGATTCTTTTAATAGTTAATTTCAAGTAATATTTTAATATTATTTTTTTATTGTACAGCATGAGACAGGTGGATCTGGACCACGTCCTGGGAACAAGAGAGATACTGCTACAGGATCTGATGAGCATATGGTAAGTTTGTAACTTAATTTACGAATTCTACTATATTTGATAAATGATTCTTTTAATAGTTAATTTCAAGTAATATTTTAATATTATTTTTTTATTGTACAGCATGAGACAGGTGGATCTGGACCACATCCTGGGGACAAGAGACCACAAGATGTTATTGATGATAGCACTTAGATTTTACTATTTATTTGGCTTTGATATGTACTTTTTTATGGACTTTACACATTTGTTTACACGTGCACATACTTTATATATATGGATAGTTGCATAATAGGATTAGATCATATATATTTTGTGCATACTTTATATATTTTGTGCACATTAGATATTATGTGGAGTGAACATCATGTTACCATCTAGACATATATATGGATTAGATATTATATGGATTATGTGGACTTGAAATTTTACTGTTTATTTGGCTCTAATATGTACTATTTTACGGGCTTTACATATTTGTTTACACGTGCACACACATACTTTATATATATGGATAGTTTCATAATAGGATTAGATCATATATATTATGTGCATACTTTATGTGTATTGTGCGGATTAGATATTATGTGGACTTGAAATTATGTGCACATTAGATCATATATATTGACTTGAAATTATGTGGACTTGAAATTTTGCGCATACTTTATATATTATGTGGACTTGAAATTTTATTTATGGAAGTTGTGCTTAAACAACTTTATAGGCATTATGTGGACTTGTAATTTTATTTTTGGAATTTCATTTAAATAGTTCTTGTGATTAGATAAACTACATGTGCATACATCATGAACTAAGTATCGAAACATATCTTATAATTATAACATATTCTAAATCAAAAAGTATCATTTAACAAATATAATGAATAGAACTTGATTAAAACATAATTATCTCATTCATAAATTTGACCAGTAGTCTCTCATTTATGTATATTGTACACAAAATGTAATCAAGAAGACATATCTAAAATAAAATAAACAGTCTATTTAAATAACTTTGTTTTCATTGATGCCTTCTACTTGTGGTAGACCTGAAACAAAATTTTACTAGATTTATTCCGTTATACCATCTGCATCCTCTCTCTTTTGCAAAGCATCTATAATTGTCTCGTGCTCTTCCATAGAGAGAGTCCATAATTGTTTATTAGCAGGCCTGCCACGATATCTATCCAATTTTATATTAGTTGCCACTACCAAATGTGAGTAATGTATAATCTTTTTCTCTAATTCATAATCTTCAAATGCGGGCAATCCATTCTTTCTTGTTAGATATTTGCGTAGCCAAGTGCCAACAACAACCACAGATCCTGTTGGATAGTCATAACCATCATCATCTACTCGAGGAGTAGTTAGCTTATGTTTTAGCTCTACACATCGAGCCAACCAATACTCTGTCCCCTCTTCATTGTCCTCTGGTGCAACAACAGCATAGACATGTCCTGTGCACAAAACAATTTTATTTTAATATTTAATGAGAAATAAAAACAAAAATATACACTGTAAGATTTCATAAATTTATGTACTATTTAATAAATCAAAACAAATTTCAAAAATAATTTTACCTTGTTGTATAAGATCTGAAATGCGATCATAGTCATTTGATGCAAACATTTGATCCATATCTTCATTAGTTCTTTCATGCAGATCATTTGCATCTATGGGTGTCAATGATCTTTGTTGCCATTCTTCAACCCATTCTTTATTCTCACAAAATTCCCAATCTCCGGAAACACAAAACTGACAAAAGCAAGCAAGTTGCCTTGTGAATATAGTCCATGTGTTTGAATTAGAACTCTTAAACGAATGCCATTTAGCTGATCCAATGATGGTATTACAATCATGCCGAATAGGAATACTATCTTCCTCTATCAACCAGAAGAAACGTCGAATTGCAGAGTTTTCAGTTGATCCTTTTGACAACTTTGAATTGCACCAATCTACAACTGCACGAGCATCTCTAAATTTCACTGCATCCTCGAATTTCAATTGTTCTCTAGCAAAAGCTCTTTTTATACAGGCATCGGCTCCATCGTGTTCCCCCTTACCATGTCCCGCTTCAAAAAAACTCCATAAATGTTGGACATTGGTTATCTTGTGAACTTTGCATAGCCAATAAAACATTCTTGCATTTTTGAATTGTCCAGTGCAGTTATCTGACCATATCATATGTTGTTTCATGTCAATTTCTCTTTCCTTAAGATTATCATAAAATACCTCGAAACAATGTTGGACAAACTCTGAAGAGTGTAATCAATTATCACTAACATAGAAATGATACTCCCTCAAAATTTTTCTGTTATCTTCTGTACTGTCATGGTCATGTCTATATATAATGTGCACAAATATGGCCACTTGCACTGAGTTGTAGTATTGTGATTGAGTTTCCTCTTGTGGTTTTAGAGTATAATTTTTTGCAAAATCCACAACTGATACTATTGTTCCAATTGGAAATGTGTTCTTGCATATGCGAAACTGTCCATCAAGCCATCGGGCATGTTGGGAATGTTTCACATATTTTGGAACAATATGAGTTTTAAACTCACTAATAAATGCATTCACACTATTCTATTCTGTAATCAATTCTAAACGTTTCCCCATCTTTCCATCCTTTAGAGGGTATTCTATATTTTTAAATCTCCTAACATCAACCATTTTTTGTCCTAACTCAGATGAAACATGTTCATGCAAACATTCACCTATCGAAGAATAGTTCCCACATAAATTGCAAAGACCATAAATGCATGAACTAGAAAGAAATAATTGTTCATTAGGTGGTTTACAAAATAAACTTCCAATAAAATCTTTTATAGTTTCAGGTGGAACATAAACACCACAATCCTGCACAAGATCATTACCATGCAACATACAACGAATATATCGAAAAACATCATAATAGTAACGAAACTGGACATGAGTTTTACAACAACAAGATATTCTTTGTTTATTGATTTTAACATACCAGGGTTTGCATTTTTCAAATGATCTTTGACTAATTCGTAAATTCATTAAAACAGATTCATCACTAAATTTTTTAAAGAATTCAGTTTGAGTCATGTCAAGAAGATGTTTTGGATGAGGATCACGAATTTTTGATCCCACCCTTAACTTTAAAACATCTCTAACATTTGATGAAACTCTAGTGTTATCATGCCAAAATTTTGTAATTAATTGTTTAGTTTCATCATTTAATTTCATGTCCGACCTTTGAAGTCTACCACTAAAACTCCAACAATGGTTTAGTGGATCAATTTCAATTGTGTCTCTTCTTTTGGCCACTCTTGACAAGGTTCTACGATGTAAGTTCAAATAGCCACTTATATCACTTAACATTCTTTTATTAACAATCATTTTGTCAACTATAGCAGTCGTTATAACTCTACGTGCTGCATTCTTATCTTTAGATCGACTTGTTTTTCCTATAGAATCGATGGCACTGGCAACAGTAGATACAACTTGCTTATATGATTCATCTTTTCTTTTTGGTTTTGCATAAATACCTATTTTTTTCATGACTTTACGCATTTTTAACATTTTTATTAATTGTAGCATTAATTGACATTGGAATCCTAACTTTTTATTATAGAAAAATTGTTTATATAATCTGTTTGCATGTGTTCTGATTTGTCTCCAAGAAACTAACCCATTAATATTATCTAGCACATTGCTATCAATAGTAAACAAATTACATTCATTTTCTTTTAGAGATGGTGGTGTAATATTTTCAATTTTTATTTCTTTTCGTATTGGTGTATGAAATTTATATCCAGCTTCATTTAAATCAGCAATTTGATTGGCATCATAGTCATTAGGATTTAAAAACATACCAGGATTCGCATCCACATCAACATTTGCATCAACAGTCATACTCGTGTGTGGTTCTATATTTCTTGCATCCATCATGATGTCTTCAATGGTCTCATCTACAACGGGCACTGAACTAGATGCTTCAAAAGTGTTATTCAATTGCCGTTGTTGTGATCTTCGATCTCTTTGGCGTTTTGCCTCCTTCTCTCTTTGTGCTTGAATTTCGTCCACTGTCATTGTCTTCTTTTTTTTCTTTTGACGTTGCTTAGAACCCATTTTTACAAACTTGTCTTCAAAAAATCGCGTAAAAAATATTAAAAAGTACTGCCAAATGATGTAAAAAATCTTTGTCAGTACGGATTTCAATGATAGTGTAGTAAATCGATGCAATTTTTTTTTTTTTACAGCAACGGTTATTTTAATAACGGGCCCCCGTTATTTAAACAACGGGCGTTATTTAAATAACGGGGGCCCGTTGTTAAATCCAACGGGCAAAAAATGAAACGGGCCCCCGTTATGTAAAATTTGAATTCACAACCCGCCACTTGCCTCGGGATTAGGCCCGGGATAGGCCTGGGATGGCCACACCTGAAACATGAACCTGCAAATTCAAAGCTCCATGAATGAAAGCACAGACATGATGAAATGAAATAGTTTACATGCCTCTAATCAAAGAATTTTTATACGGAATTGAAACCCATTTCAGATTATACAGTCTAGATTCTAAATATGTAAATTAATTTAAAAATTGATTATTTTAACTATTTTTCATTTAATTTATACTAAATCAGGGTCATAAATTTGAAATATTAACTAATTTTCTTAATTTAATAACTTATTTATTTTAATGAATTTTGAAAAAAAAATTATATGTCATCAATCTACACAAAATTCTTTTCAATTTAAAAAAAAAAAAATCAAAAAATACTAAGTTTATGTCAAATTATGTGGGTCGTACACGTCAAATTTTTAAAAAGATAATTACGGTCATTAAAAAATTAATTAAAAAAAATATATATGAAAAAAAAATACAGAAAAATATGCTCATCAATCTTCAGTGTGTTACAAACCATTTCCCAAAACGGTTTGAGAAAATAATTTTAATTGTGTCAAAAAGTGTGGGTCGTACACATGCATGGTATGGTCCTGAAACAGGCATTTTTAAAACATAGTTTTTAGAACTTCATTCAAAAAGTTATTTTTTATTATGTGGGTATTAAAATAAATTACATATTTGAAAAGTACACTCAGAGAGCTATCTTTTATATTACTGACTTTTTTCAAGATTCAATCTCTAAGTGTTTCAAAATTTAAGCTCAAGTGAGACAAAATCTGAAAAACAGGGAAAACACTTCCACTTTTTGGCCAAAAAGTGGACTCATCTTCTTGCACTGACCCATACATATGGCTACACAATCACCTGAACGTGTCATCATACAAAATGGTACAAAACTGATACATAGGGAGTTGTCTAAGGCTATGATGAACTCCCTCCCTCAAAGTCGGATGGCCTCGATGGAGTCTGATCCCTCGAAGGACCTGCCCCAGGATCATCTCTCCTACCCCCTCTATCTGGTGGTGGTGGAGGACCCATGACCCCACTGCTAGACGCCTGTCTCCTGTCTCTCCCTCCAATGGTCGTCGCGGTTCACAATGGTTTCCAAAAGCTCCTAGCCCGCTAATCTGGTGGCACCACTCCATAGTACAGATCTCTTTAGTAGGCTATCTCCTCCCCTGCCCACAAAACATAGGTGTATCTGGCTCCTATGTCCTCTGCTGCCTATCTCCCTGCCCTTAGTGTTGTCTTAGCCTCTATATAGCACTGAATATCCTAATCCCTCTCTCGCTCGGTGCCCCTCAGTTGTCTCCTAAGCCTAGCCGCATCCCTCTCCAGATCCTAGATCTCATCTATCTGTCCTTGGCAGATCTCCCTCAAGGATAGTAGCTCATCCTCCTCTCTCCCCTCACCTTGTCCTTGTGGTTGCTCGTGTGGTTGCTCCTGTCCTTGTCCCCATCCCTGTACCTATCTAGGAACTTGTGCTACTGGCACATGTAATGACAATCCATCTCTGCCCCAAACTACATGCATCTGTCTCTCCTCTCCACCCTCTCTCCTCTCTACCACTATGCCCCGCCTCCACCGTTGGCATCTACCTCCACCATCTCCATCACCTCCACTATCTCCCTCTATTGGCTCCCCTGGATCCGTCAGCTATGGAAATAGATACTCTACCTAATATGTAGTATACTCTGCATCCATCCCTGCATCTTCTACATATGCCCATTTGTCCCAAGGCATGTGAACCATCTCCTACATCTGTGTCACAACCTGATCATAAGATAATAATGGCACTAAATGCACCTGATCTCTCACTGTCCGTGCATACATCCCCGACCCCCGTGGCATCTGTTGTATCTTGTCGAACGACCTCCATACCACACTATCTATCTCATCCATAACCCTTCGCCAATACTCTAGCCTCCCAATTCATGGCTAAGAAGTAATCATATCATACACATGCACATAGCTATGCCCATGTCCCCTGCCTCTTAAGTTTATCAGACGTGTAACTGATAGATGCTCATATGCCCAAACCTACAGCAAGGTCACTCCACACCCCAATCCTATTGATCCATGATATACAAACTGATGCAGCTCATGATACAAGTGTGTTAGCAGACACGACCCCCATGCAAACCTAGTGTCCTTAGTCACCAATGTCTCCAGATTCCTCCCCCATCCCACCGCCAACCCTCGTGTCGCCCTGTCTGGACAGAGGAACCCACTAATAACTCCTACCAGCACCGTCGATAGAGCCAATCCTGTAGCTGTCATAGTATCCTAGGCCACATGTCCAACCCTCATCTCTAGTCTTGGATCCTGAAACACTCATCTCAATGCCTCTTGATATCCCTCTCGATCGTAAGGAACCAACTCCCCATCGATCGATATCCACAATATCCTTTACACATCCTCTAAGGTGACTATAATCTCACCCATCGACAAATGAAACGTGCATGTCTCTGAGTGCTATCTCTCAAATAAAGCAATCAGCAATCCCATGTTCACCCGAAACTCAGGCATATACATAATATAGTGTAGGCCCATAGCCTCTACTGGTACTCTATCCTCAAATGTCAGCTATGCTTGTAAACTCTGAGTCAAAGGGAATCTCTCCCGTGACTCTAGCATAGGTAGGTCCTCCTGCAGTCAAGAAAATCAACTATGTCAGTCCTTGTGGTACTCCTCGTTCATCACAAAGTGCTTCTTTTTATCCTAGTGCTTATATCTATCATATGGCAGTTTATCCTAGTAGTACTCCCTGTTCATCACAAAGTGCTACTTTTTTTTATCCTAGTGCTTATATCTATCATATGGCACTCTATCCTAGTGGTACTCCTTGTTCATCACAAAGTGTTACTTTATCCTATCTTTTAGGGCACCTACTTGAGTGCATCCTCTTGAGTAGCTTATCCAATTGGCAAAGTATGTTCTATCACAAAATTGTCAATTTCAGCCTAATCCAATTGGCAACGTATGTTCTATCACAGAATTATCAATTTCTTTGGTACTCCCTATTCATCACAAAGTGCCTCAATCTATCCTATCCTAGGGTCTCTTCTTGAGTGTATCCTCTTGAGTAGTTTCCTTATTGGTAATGTATGTTATATCATAGAATTGTCAATCCTAGCCCTATCTACTATCCTAGTCTTCCCTAGAGGACTTGCTTGAGTGTATCCTCTAAGCAGATTATCCAATTGACAACGTATGTTTATCACAAAACTGCCAATTCGACCTTGAAGACATAAACGCGCATTTACGACACAAACATGCTTGCATACTTCATAAATGTGCCTCTGTTCGGCACATACGCTCTTTTCCTGCATAAACATGCCTGAAATACACAGACGCGCTCGCATCTGACACATACGTTACTGGAATCGTAGATGCGCCTAGCCTACCCAGATGAGCCTGGCACCAACATAGACGTGGCTTGGCGTTTTCCCCCCAACTTGGCATTTTTTGCAATCTACCTAATGCGCATCTATTGCTCTACCTAGAATGCATTTATGACAACAATTAATGCAACAAAGCACAAGGAGGTTTTGTGGTACTTACCGACTCTCCTGCATCTGCTGGCCTCTGATATCGACGAACCCGATCAAATCTGTGCACCAATGCCATCGTTGTTGACTGCTCTCTGCTCTCTCTGCACTCTGATCTCTTAGATGTCTAGATGACAATGAGAATGTTTTCCCTCATAGTCTATCTTATAGACTGCCCTAGCCCTAATATCCTGAATCAGTCTTCTTTATCCTATGACTCTGTCACTCTATCCTATCCGATTAGTCCATTCTAGCCTTTCTTTCTTATCAAGAGATTGTCTGTGATATTTTAAAACATTTTCATCGAATCTCTCGAGGGGGCATACCATTCCAATCTTGGGGCAACTTTTTATCAGTTCATCTTATCTTCTTTGAAACAACGCAACAAGTTGCATTGTCTCAAAGAGGGGCAAAATGTAAACACCTAGAACTGTCCTATCTAATTAAATAAATATCTTTATTTATTTAATTACTTCATCCCAAGTCTTCTATTAATTAAAGAAATCTTTATTTAATTAATTAATTAATTCATTTATCCTCTTCTACCCTTATTTCTCATTTAAATAAATACATTTATTTATTTAAATTACCCTTTTCCTAACTTAAATAAATATTTCATTTATTTAATTATCCCACTTCCTCTATTAATTAAATAAATCTTTATTTATTTAATTAATTCATTAGCCTTTTCTACCCATGACATATGTCATTCATTTCTTAATTCCTACACTACCTAGCCTCTCATTATTTTCTTATTTCTTCTACCTACCCTCTAATCTTAGCCAGCCATTTATCTTTTACACCTCTCAATCTTATCCCTCCATTTCCTAGAGTGTCTTCTATATAAGGAGATGTTTCCTTGATTATTAAACATAGTCATCTAATCTCCCAAGCATTCTAGCATTCAAATTTTCATATGCAATCAGGCCTACTTGTAACCACACTTTTGTTCTTTGTTGAGCTCTTGTGCACACATAAAATCTGAGAGCAAATATATCAAGCAAGATCAATGGAGATAGGAAGAATGGAGATCCAAACCCTATTGGACATGTGATGGTATAATCTTTGTGATTTCATTGATTTTCATTGTCTTAGGTAATCTTCATATGTTATGGTGGATCTTTGTTGTTGTTAGGCTAGGGTTTTGTAGTTGAATTCATCCAGTCTGTCAATATTGTTGTTTCCATTTTCACCATAAACACTAATAATTGAGCATTCAAGTGGGACATGTGGATGACAATGTTGAGCAAGTATCAAGATATGTGAATGACCTATGTTTTTCAATACGAGATGAGATAAGTTTGGTTAGGTTGGATAGTTGAGATAGTTGAGAAGAAACCTACCAATATGCCTTAAAGGAAGAAGACAAGTTGAATAGAAATTAACAAAACTGTAACAGGACAAGGAAGTAATTCTTATGGTAGAGGATAGCCAAGTAGTGGGAGAGGATATCCCATAAAACAAGAGGAGGCTATCACCTCCCAAAAACATTCTCACTCAAGAAACTAGAGGAACATGATGTTATTACCAAGGAAGAAGTGACTGTAAAATCCTTTATAGTGGTCAACATCCTAACCTTCTTCTTTTCGATGGACAACTTCATTCTTTATCTGATAGTGGGCCCTGCGGGACATGTTTTGGCTTCACATACCTCCACAAGTAAAGGCTTTTATCTCTCCAACTCCTTTATGCTAACTCACCACATGTTGGACCGATAGGGAAAAGAGATCACACAATATAGGGGGCTCTTTGACTCTTCGATAGCTTGCCACGTATGATGGGCAGCCAAGTTTCGACTCTGACATTTCCCAGCGGATGTCTTTGTACTTCATGAAGAAGGTTGTGTAGAGTTCAAGTTGATAGAATCTAATGTTGTACAACCTACGTGTCCAACATGCCTAAGATCAAGAAGAATCTGCAACTAACAATCTTCCAACATAAAATTTAGATATCACCATGATCTAATCTTTGATATAATGGTGAGAGGAAACTCTTATCTTCCCTTTAGCAAAAAACGCTATAAAAACGAGAGAGGGGGAAGATAAAAATAATAATCACACATCAATTTTTTGGATGAAGATATGATCTGACTGGATCTTATTTTCTTCTAAGAATTAGATTGAATAATGGAAACTCAAATGTATTTGGATTGGAATCTTTTGAAATATTTTATAAAAGAGTGGTAGTAGGATTAGATGATCCAATTTGGTTTTTTAAATAATAGAATCAACATTTGAGCCTTAGTATTATTTTGACTAAGCAAGGTGTGCCATGTTGCCTTTTTGTTGTTGTTTTTAATAATGTTTTGTGCTAGTTTTATCTATTGGATTCTATTTGCAATTTTTTTGGTTTTACTTTATAGATAGTTGATCATGTGCATAGATCACTCTTTTGTGCTCATAAAAGAATTCTAGACTATACCATTCTTGTAAAACTTGAGAGGATTATATTCAGAATAGTAAGATTATCTGTTGGGCTTTGCCTTTACGGTTTCTTCCCATTAAGTCAGATTTGAATATTGCATCTTATGTTCGAGTTACTTTGCATGTTTTGTTATTCTCCCAATAATGAAGGGGTCATGACATACCATACCTTTTCCACTTAATAGTTAATCCCAACACTCATTTCCCATAAATATTTCTAAAAATATCCATGGTTTTCTAAGATTCATTCTACTTATCCAATAGGGATAGGTTTAGGACATCTCCCTTCCCCTTTCCAACCTCTTTAAACAATGAAGAAACGACTTCTAAAATCTCAGAGGGTGTCCCAAAGGATGCAACGAGCCCCACCCCTATGGAACTTCCTGACTACCCCAGTTCAGGTCTTCGAACCCGATGGGGGATCTATAGTGACATTCTAGGGGAAGAAGAAAATTTGGAAGAGGAAGAGGTAGAGATTTCACTACTATGTGTTACTAATGTGGAGAAGTATGACATAAAGCATTTGAGTGCCCACATATAAAGCAAAACAATAGTAAAGGCCAATAGATTAGAGTTCATGTGGACCAAGGTGAAGAGGAAAGCGTGGCTTCACCCAAGGATGGAGAGCATCCAAAAAATGGAGAGCCTTTGATGATAAAAATAACCTTGTTGTTGACTAAAGAAAGAGAAAGAATAACCAACATAAAAGAGAATTTTTTTATACCAATTATAAGTTTGGAGGTAAATACTACAAGGTCATCATAGAAAATAGTAGTATAGAACATTTTGTATCAAAGGAGATGGCAGAAAAGATACTGTTGAAGAATATGAAGCAACCTAGTCCCTACAAGGTTCATAGTTGCAAATGGGACACCAGTTATTAGTAATCTATCATGTCTTGTGAATTTTTATATTGGTAGTTTTATGGATGCGATACTTTTTGATGTGACACTAAGAGATGCATGGGCCATATCTTGCTAAGAAACCCTTGGTAACATGATAGACAATCCATTCATGATGGAAAAAATATTATACATAAAGAAAGGTGTAAAGGAGTACACTCTAAACCCCATGAGAGACATAGAGGAAGAAGTAGAGAAGAATCCTAAAGTTTGTTTCATAATTAGGAAAAAAATCTTAAAGGATATGAAGAAGGAGAAAGCCTCTTATTCTTTCATTCCTAATCCTGCAAAGGTTAGGAGAATAGAGAAGAAAGAGGATATTCCAATGGAGCTACATAATAGTTTGAAAGAGTGTTCAATTTTTTTAATGAAGGAGCTGTTAGATGGATTGTCACCCATGAGAAGCATAAATCATTCTATGAAATTAATATCATGGACTATTTTTCCAAACAAGGATCCTTACAATATGACACCAATGGAGAATGAAGAGATAAATAGACAAGTGCAAGCCCTGTTAGATAAAGGTTTGGTCACAAAAAACTTGAGTCTATGTTGTTAGAGTAATTAGGACATTTATCTAATTATTTATTAATCAGGTTCTTTAATTACTTTTCACTTAAGCTAAACTTAGGTGCTTTTTGTTATCTGGAATTTGTTTTTCTAGCTTTAGTTCAAGCTATACTTGAGCTTAATTTGGCTCCTCGTTTTCTTTAGATCTCCTAATTTTAGGATTAGGGAATCTCTTTCTTTCTATAAAGAAAGTCATTCAAATAAATAATTATAATAGTATCTCCAACCATTTATTATGTACAATAATATAGAATTATCAAGTTGTCATGGAGCATATTATATTTGCTTGATCTCTTTTGTGTGATAGGAATTTTTCTTGTAGATTATTCTTGGATTCTATGGTTGTATCACTAACTTCTATATGGTATCAAATCATCAATTATACCAAGTTCTTGTCGACATTCTTGAGGGATCCAACCTTGAGTGACTTTTTTGTGCACATTGGACTCAAATGGAGGTTTGACATCATGTTCGTAGGATCCCAAAACCCCAGGATCGATTGACGTCTTGTCAAAATTTGAGGAACTAAAATTTTGGGTCTATTTGGCTAAGGGCACAAAAATTGAGGCAAAATATAGGGGTCGCTAAAAAATCTATGCACTTTGGAGTGAAACAGAGGTCACCATCATGCTTAGGAGGCCCAAGAAACCTAAAATTGTCTGTTAAATTTGGTGCAGGACCACCTAACCCAAATGTACACTAGGAGGTTAAAGATCATTCCATGAATCATTTCACTCATATTTGAGTTTATATGGTCATTTTAATGTACTTTGAGTCATTTTATGAAGTATTGTAAGACATTTGCTCAAGATGTGTATTTGAGTCCTAATTGGGTCTAGGAGGTCAAATTTGTATAAAAAATTCATGGAAGGGTAAAGAGGATGTAAAATGTTGTTTTGAGTCCATCTAAATATATTTGAAGTGCATAGGAAAATATTAGGGGTCATATTTATCAAAATGTCAAAATTGTCAATTGTGTCAAAAATGTTGTCAAGTACAAATTGCATTATAAAGTTGCAAACCAAGGATGTAATTGGTTTTGGGTAGTTGTAACTACCATATGGATGTGTGGAGGTTATAAAAACCATCATTTGGTCGAATCCAATGGGTGTGTGTAAGATTGGAGGAAGGAAATGAATAACATTTGAAGTTTTTACACACTCCACATTGTTTTCTGGGTATAGCAGTCTGATCATTCACGTTTTTATTTATGAAAATTTATTTGTCTCCATGGGAAATGTATTTGATATGATAATGGAATGAGTTAAATTTTTTTTCCCTTTGGTTTCGTTTAATTTCAATCATTTTGAAGCAAGTTATGCAAGATTTGGTGAAAACTGTCAAAAAACCCTCCAAATTGGGGTTTGTGGAGAATTTCACTAAAATATTTTGAGTGCACCATTGGAAATTGTTGTAACTTTGGTGTTTGATATAGGGTTGAATTATCTTTCAAATTAATTCAGTTTCAATGTGATTGGTTAAGTATTTTATGAGATATTTGATGCCCTAGGTAGATTGGGAATGCAAATTTCTTATTTTTTCTGTAACAGTCAAAACAATCTAGGTGCAAAGACTATAACTCGTAACTCCACTCTTGGATTGTTCGCAATTTTTGATATGGTTTTAGAAACCTAGTTTTCTATAGCCTAACTGAAAATATCATCAAAATATGATCGAGTTGGAAAGTTATTAATAATTGAGTACGGGTCTATCAGACTGTCATTAACTGGGACAACATAATGCATTGTTTGGGTCTTGATTAATGTTTAAAGGGTTATAAAATGATATGAAAGATTTGATATTGGATTGGTTGGTTGATATTAATCTTGTTAGATGCCTCAAACATATCAAGGTTGCATATTGATGATTATTTTGGGTCATTGAGCACCCTAGGATTGGGACTCCATGGCTAATTTGGGGTTCTTGGTTGGTTTTTCATGATGCTCTACATCAAATTGGTATCAGATCTCAGAAGATTCTGAGTGTGTAGATAGAGCGTCAAAAGAGGCAATCTACACCAAGATTTTGGGTTGAGCAAAGGTTTTGGATTTGATTCTTGTTATTGAGTTTTTATGGTTGCGGGTGCATGTTCGCTCACTGCATGTGGGCAGACAGAAAGGTCTGTTAAGAGGGCCAGAGAAGATGGTCCATTGGGTGTTGCCAAAAGTCTTGGGGAGAGAGGCATGAAGGGACTCCCAGGTGAGGGACAAAGGTTATTGGTGTTTGTAGCAGCATGGATGAGTGGACTTTAGATTAGAGATGCACCTTAGAGGTAGCTAGCATACACTCCATTGATAGGAGTCAGAGTTGAAGGATAGAGAGAGCGCATCGGAGGCATCACTTTAGTGATGAAGACAAAGAGGCAAAGTTTTGTTTGCAAGTTCTTAACCAAAGTGTTTCCATGGGACATGGAAATTGTTAGTGTAGTTTTTTTATTTTCCTTATGTTAGGGGGTATTTATTTTTCGGTACACATATATTATTTAAGCTTGCTTAGGTTAATAGGAGTGGTTTATATGAGGACACGTGGCGAAATACTTCAGCTACATGTGTAACTCTCCACCTCACATGGGTAGTTGAGTTACACACCCTCTTTTGGCTTGTTGTGCCACCTCTCATAACCACTCTTTTGTCATTTCCTAAGTGGGTTATGGGGTAGTTGGGTTTCACACCCTCTTTTGGCCTTATGTGCCAACTTTCTCAACTCCTTTTTTGTCTTCATGTAAGGAGGTTATGCCACATGTTTTGGCATTTACCAAGAAGGTAAAACCTCCCACTTTTTTTGGGGAATAGGAGTTAATGCACCCCTTGGATGTATATACTTATATTTTTCTATATAATAAGCACTATACTCTCACCTTCACTAGTTAAGTTACTGGAGTGATAGCTCGGTGAGAGTCTTCTCCAAATTTTCCTCTTTGTCTCTATTTCTCTCTCATATTGAAATTATCTTCATTCAGATATTTTGATCTTTGATCATCCGTTGTGTGAGGAGTTGCATGTGATCTACGACTGACATCAGATCTTGGCTCGATTCTCGCTTCTCGCAGAATCTCACATGGTATTAGAGCTTATTGTCTGGTATAGCTCATTGCTTTTTTTTTATTTATTTGAGGGATTTGAGACTTTTATATAGATAATATTTTCCTTAAAAACTAAGTATGCTCTTCTCTTGCATTCTCGTGTGATTTGGAGAATCAGGACAATTTAAAGGAAAATAGCTTCTAGTTAAATCTGGTTTACATGTATGTGTTCTTGTAAGATCTGGGTGATTGCAGCTTTGTGGTAATATTGGAAACTTAATAAGAATTTCCAAAGTGTCCATAAAGCTTGACAAAGTCAAAAGTGACTTTTAATTCACCAAAATCAGAGTTTGGAGGACACAGTAAAAAATCAGAGTAAATTTTTTTTACTGGAGCTGTTTTCATTTCGGCTTTAGTGTTCCAACTTATGTTCATTTTCAAAAAAAATGATTTCTGGGTTTTCTTCCCAGCATCGAATTTTTTTTGGGTTTCAGATGGTATTTCCAGAAAATTAATAAATTTTGCAAAAATAGAGCTTGAATAGGGCCTAAGCCATTTTTCTATCAGGGAAATTCAACAACATTTCTTAAATTTTGCACAACTTTTGCCTCGGGTGTCAAATTTTTTTGCAAACTAATTGAAATATTTTGCCTTTGTCTATCAGATATTAAAGGTTGTATCAGCTGCTTCGTTTTCTCTTCAACTGGTCATATCTTTCTCCTCACAACTCTGTTTTTCAAAAACTAATAGTTGTTGGAAAGGTATTGACATAAATTAAGTAGTTATAAGGCTAATTTGTTTCAGATCTTGTCTCAAATTATTTGTATTTAAAATCTCTATTGGTTTCTTAAAAGAATTGTAATCTGATAAAAAGCCTTGTAAATGCACTAATTATAAAGTGCCAACCTTGTAATATTTGGGGGGGGGGGGTGATTTCTGAGACTAGTGAAAAGGGGGGTGTCTCTTGTGCCTTCTTTCTTGCACTTTTCCTAATTCTTTACAATATTCTTTTCTACTATCATGGATGCATCTATAGTTCCACTTTTAACACCATATAATTATTTTGAATGGAAATCTAAGATGATAATATATCTGAAAAGAAATGGATATTATTGTGTTACTATGGGACTTGAAATTGAACCTCAAGATGCTGCAAAAAAGATTAAATGGTTTAATAAATGTGATGAAGCTTTTGGTACTTTATGTATGTCAGTCTCTCCAGACCTTCTTTTTCACATTGAATCTGCCACTACACCAAATGCAGTGTGGACCACTTTGGAAAACCTATTTGGTAAGCAGGATGAGCTAAGAGGTCATCAGTTAGAGAATGAACTCATAGGGTTGAATCCAACCAATTTTGATACTATACAATACTTCTTCACTAAACTTAAGTCTATAAGATTGCAGTTGGAACAGTGTGGAACTAAGAAAGATGATAAACAACTGATCTTGAGTATTCTTTCTAAGCTTGGTCCTAACTATTCAGTGTTTGTTTCTACATTCTATGCTACAAAATGTGCCCTAGGTACCACATTCAAAATGCCTTCTCTGGATGAATTTGCTGCAAAACTCACTACGGAGAAAGACAAATTGGTTCAAATGGGTACAATGAAACCCTCTAAGTCACATGCCTTAGTTGTAAATCAAGGCACAAAAGAACAAAAAGGGTCTAGTAAGCAAGATAAGAAACAAAAGAACTAAGGAGAGAAGAAAAAAGATCAAAAATCTGCTACTTCAAAAGCAGATAATCAGATCTCTTCATCAAGAGGTGAACAACCTAAGAAGGAGAAGGTCAAGTGTTCTTATTGTAAGAGGCCTGGTCATGATGAACATAAGTGTTTAAAGAAACAAATTGATCACCTTTCAAATCTTCTTGAAAAGAATAATATCAAGGTGCCTGATTCAGTCAAACAGAGTTCATCAGAAGGATCTTCTAAGGATACAGATAAGAGTAAAGGGAAAGGAAAGGGTAAGGCCCTAGTTGTTGTTGCTTCACAACCCAATTCTTGGATAATTGACTCGGGTGCTTCGCACCACATGGCTTCTTCAAAAGATGATTTCACCTCTTTAGAGCCATGTTCTATGCCTTCCATACTACTGGGTGATGACACTCCTGTTGAAGTGCATGGGAGAGGGTCTGTTGATGTGGGCGAAGGAACATTTAAGGATGTCCTTTGTGTTCCATCTTTATCAACTAATCTCCTATCTGTTTATCAGATCACTCACACTAGCTCTAGCAAGCGAGTTGAGTTCACACCAAATATAGTGGTAATCAGTGAAATGCATAATGAGTCTACTATTGTTGTGGGAAAAGAAGATCATCAATCTAGATTATATCAGTTTTCTCACTTTGTTCCTGACTCTCCTTCGACAGTTTTACTCACTCATGCAGATGAGATTAGTTCTTTGTGGCATCAACGATTGGCCACTTGAACTATCGTTACTTGCAACAACTCAATCAATAGGACATGGTTTCAGGGTTGCCTTCTATTTGATTTTCTGATGGAGTTTGCCAGGGATGTATTCTTGGTAAGCATCCTAAGGAGAAGTATGATAAAGGCAAAGCATGGAGAGATCCACAACTATTGAAGTTGGTACATAGTGACTTGGCAGGACCATTTCCACAACCATCTTTCAACAGGGCTAGATATGTCTTAACATTTATTGATGATTTTTCCAGATTTACATGGGTTTACTTTCTCAAACAAAAGTCTGAGGTATTTGAGAATTTTCTAGATTTCAAAGTTTTTGTAGAGAAACAATCTAGGAAGTTCATCAAGATTTTGTGTACAGATAATGGGGGTGAATATGTTAATAATTAGTTTGAACAATTTTGTGCTTTAGAAGGTATCAACATGCAGCACATAGTTCCATACAGTCCTCAGCAGAATGGTGTCGTAGAATGGAAGAATGGGTCCTTGAAGGAGATGGCAAATTGTATGATTCACTCCAAGTCTTTGGCACCTCAGTATTGGGCAGAGGCCATCAATTGTGCATGTTACATCTAGAACTGAGTTCCTCATAAAGCTGTGAAGGGGGTAACTTCTTTTCAAGCTTGGACAGATCGAAAACCTACAGTTAAGCATTTCAAAGTGTTTGGTTCTCTTGCATGGGCCTACATTCTAGCAGAGAAATGCAAGGCTATGGATCCACAGAGCAAGCCTTACATATTTTTTGGGTATCTAGATGATGTCAAAGGGTATAGACTTCTCCATCCCTCTACACATGAGTTGTTCATTGAGAGGAGTGTTCGTTTTGAGGAGAGTTCTTCTATTTCTTCTCATACCACTTCTCCATCCTCTATCACATTGGAGACATTGCATGATGATGGCAGTTCTTCTGAGGATCTTAATCCTCCTAATCCTGATGAGGAGTCTTCTTCCTCCACTTCAGATGGTGACAATGATGGTGAGGATTCACATTCTTCTCATAGTCATCCTTCAGAGGTTGATGATTCTCCCCTAGACTCTCCAGCTTCAGTGCCTCTTTGGGCTCGACAAACTTTTGAGTCAGCAGGAGATTGGCTTGGTGATCCATCATATACTAGAAGAACTAGGTCACAATTTTAGCAAGCTCCACATCTCTTCATTGCTTCAGCTTTTGATCCACAGTCTTTTCGAGAAGCTACAGGTGTTCCCGAATGGGATGCTGCAATGCAAGAAGAGTTTAATTCCTTGGAAAGGAATCACACATGGGATTTAGTTCCTCTTCCTAAGGGAAGGAAACTTGTTCGATGCAAGTGGATCTATCAAACAAAATTTGCAGCAGATGGGTTGGTTGATAAGTATAAGGCTCGCTTGGTAGCAAAAGGCTTTTCTCAAGTTCCAGGGGTTGATTACTCTGAGACTTTTTCTCCAGTTGCTAAGATGAATTCCATCTGGCTTGTCTTTGCTATTGCTGCAACCCATCATTGGGAAGTTCATCAGATGGATGTCAAGATTGCATTTCTTCATGGTGACCTTCAGGAGGAAATCTACATGGAGCAGCCACAAGGGTTTGTTCAAGATCCTTCACTTGTGTGTTGACTTCGAAAGTCTCTCTATGGCCTCAAACAGGCTTCTTGAGCTTGGTATGCCAAGATGGACTCCTTCCTTCTGACCGTTGGTTTTACTCGATGCCATTCTGATCCGAACATCTACATTCTACACCAGGATGATACTCTCACATTTCTAGTTCTCTATGTTGATGACTTGTTGATCATAGGGAGTCACTCATCCACCATCAAGGTAGTGAAAACTGCTCTACATGATAGATTTCTGATGTCAGACTTGGGTCTTCTACGTTACTTCTTGGGAATTGAGATTACTCAATCTTCTTCAGGCATCTTCCTTGGACAAACCAAGTATGCACTCGATATGCTCTCTAGATTTCGCATGGCTGACTATAAGCCAACACCTACTCCTTTTTTGTCTGAGGTCAAACTTGAGGCTAAGTTCTCTTCACCCTTGGTTGATAGCACTTTATATCGACAAATTATTGGGAGTCTCATCTACTTGACTCATACGAGACCTGACATTTCATATGCGGTGGGCATGGTCTTTAGATTCATGTAGGAGCCATATGAGTTGCATTGGAAAGCAGCTAAGTGGATTCTCCACTACATTCAGGGTACTCACAATTATGGAATTCAGTATGCAGCAGGCATGGATATTGACTTGGTGGGATATACGGATTCAGATTTGGTGGGTGATTCTCAGGATCGCAAATCCATTTCAGGGTATTACTTCTCACTTGGTTCTGGTCCAGTTTGTTGGTTGAGTAAGAAGCAATCTACAATTGCTCTTTCACCAATAGAGGTTGAGTATCGAGGGGCAGTTAATGCCACCACTGAGGCTATTTGGCTTTAGAATATTCTCACTTAGTTTGGTATTCTAGTTAGGAAGCCTACTATCATCTTTTGTGATAATCAAAGTGCTATACAAATCTCAAGAAATCCAGTTCATCACCAAAGGAGGAAACACATTGAGATACATATGCACTATATTCGGGAGCTCATTCAGGAAGGTATCATTGATCTTAAGTATTGTTCTACAACGGAGCAAACTACGGACATCTTCACCGAACCCTTCATCGAAAGCAAGTTCCTTCATTTGCGATCTCTGCTTGGGATACGACAGGTTTCTACTTCAGGAGGGACTTCTTAGTCCTTCTTTCTTTCTTTCTTTCTCTCCTTATTTAGTGGGGGGCTATTCCTCTTATGGGGGGCTACTTCTTTTGGGGGAGCTATCTATGTACATGGGTACCTAACATGGTTGCATTTGTCGGGACCCATATTTTCACCCACCTAAGCTATGCTTAAGGGGGGGCGTTAGTGTAGTTTTTTTATTTTCCTTATGTTAGGGGGTATTTATTTTTCCTACACATATTATTTAAGCTTGCTTAGGTTAATAGGAGTGGTTTATATGAGGACACGTGGTGAAATACTTCAGCTACATGTGTAACTCTCCACCTCACATGGGTAGTTGAGTTACACACCCTCTTTTGGCTTGTTGTGCCACCTCTCATAACCACTCTTTTGTCATTTCCTAAGTGGGTTATGGGGTAGTTGGGTTTCACACCCTCTTTTGGCCTTATGTGCCAACTTTCTCAACTCCTTTTTTGTCTTCATGTAAGGAGGTTATGCCACATGTTTTGGCATTTACCAAGAAGGTAAAACCTCCCACTTTTTATGGGGAATAGGATTTAATGCACCCCTTGGATGTATATGCTTATATTTTTCTATATAATAAGCACTATACTCTCACCTTCACTAGTTAAGTTAGTGGAGTGATAGCTCGGTGAGAGTCTTCTCCAAATTTTCCTCTTTGTCTCTATTTATCTCTCATATTGAAATTATCTTCATTCAACTATTTTGATCTTCGATCATCGGTTGTGTGAGGAGTTGCATGTGATCTATGACTGACATCCGATCTTGGCTCGATTCTCGTTTCTCGCAGAATCTCACAGAAACATTTCAAGGTCAAGAGTATGGTGTAGGAGTACCTAAGCACCAAGAGGATACAAGAAGTTAAAATACAATTCATGAGTAAATTCAATCACATTTGAGTTTTTATGTTCATTTTAAGTCATGGTGAATCAATATGTAAGGCTAATTAGAGCCATTTGTAAAATGTTGTCAAATTGTCCTAGTTAAGGTCCTAATTGGTGAAATGGGTTAAATTTATTTAAATGACCCTTGAAATGGTAATAAGCATGTATAATATTTTTAAATGGTCATTTGGACATGTATTTATGTTTTTTATAAAGCCATGAAGTCATTTGTGCAAAAGTGTAAAAGTTGTCAACTTGAAGTTGCAAAAGGGGTTAAAAGGTTGTTATGAGAGGTAGTTGTAAGGTCAAAACTGAACAAGAGTCTATAAAAATAAATTTTATGGTCATTCCAAAGGATAAAAGATAAGAAAGGGAAGAAAGGAGAATATTTTGATACATTTTGGTGCATTCTACTATTGTTATTTTGATTGGTTTTCTAGTTTTTATGTTGGTTCCAGGCCTTGTATGACCATGTATGGCCTAGAAATCTTTGTATCTATATAATGGATAGTTAGATATTTAAACTACCTTTCTTTTCCTTTTTTTTTGGAGTGATTATTTTTAGAAATGAAGAAGTTATGGAATTTTTGGTGAAAGTTGTTGATTGCAGATTTGAGGTTTCCTGAGAACAGTCATGTTGCAGCGTATGGTATGGACTCATATGGAATAATTATGACCTTTAAATAGATTTATTAGAAAGATATGTGAATCCTCTTTCTTTTCATTTTTGTCTGAGTTGTTTTTGTTTATATTTGTGGAAGTTATGAAGACTTTGGTGAAAATTGGTTTTAAACTATCTTCAATGGAGTTGCAAGCAATGGTTTGTCTTTATATAATGATTAAACCATTGGAAAATTTAGTGGATTACATATTATGAAATTAAATCCGTAAAGGGTTCATTTGAAAAAAAATTGGGATCATTTGGGTTTGTTTGTTTTGAAAGATATTTGATGCCCTAGCTGGACTGGGCATGCGCATGCTTTATTTGGGGACGACAGATTTAGGTCTCAATGCAGCAGACATAAATTTTAATCGAACCGTTGGATGTGGATAATTTTTGGATATGTTGTTTGTAATCCAGTTATTCAGGGTTTCACCTAAGGGATTGAGGAGTTTTGTATCTGGTTAGAGAGGTATAGACCTCTGTGTAGAGGTCTATCCAAGGGGACAACAAGTTGGCAAGTTTGATACCTAGATTAAGTTTATGTTTTCTTGATTGATTGATTGTTGAAGTATGATGAAAATATGCCTCTAATGAGTTGTTCTCATGATGAAAATATGGATGGATCGGTATGATCCTAGAGTTGTGATTGGTTTTCCAGGATGCCTCTGCATCAAATTGGTATGATTACCTTTTTGAAGTTGGTAGCAGCAGCATGAGGATAATGAGAGAATGATGAAAGGAAGAGACAGAGATAAAGATAAAAGCAAAGACAAAGTTTTAGTCCAAGACATAAAATTTTCTTGCAGGTTGTTTCCAAGGGACTTGGAAAGCTTTCAAGGTTGGTAGCATGGTGCAGAAGCACCTAATCCAAATGTACACCAGGAGGTTAAAGATCATGCCATGAATCATTTCACTCATATTTGAGTTTATATGGTCATTTTAATGTATTTTGAGTCATTTTGTGAAGCATTGTAAGACATTTGCTCAAGATGTGTATTTGAGTCCTAATTGGGTCTAGGATGTCAAATTTGTATAAAAAATTCATGGAAGGGTAAAGAGGATGTAAAATGTTGTTTTGAGTCCATCTAAATGTATTTGAAGTACATATGCAAAGATTAGGGGTCATATTTATCAAAATGTCAAAATTGTCAATTGTGTCAAAAATGTTGTCAAGCACAAATTGCATTATAAAGTTGCAAACCAAGGATGTAATTTGTCTTGGATAGTTGTAACTGCCATACAGATGCATGGATGTTATAAAAACCACCATTTGGTCGAATCCAATGGGTGTGTGTAAGATTGGAGGAAGGAAATGAATACAATTTGAAGTTTTTACACACTCCACATTGTTTTCTGGGTATAACAGTCTGATCATTCACGTTTTTCTTTATGAAAATTCATTTGTCTCCATGGGAAATGTATTGGATATGATAATGGCATGAGTTAAATTTTTTTTCCCTTTGGTTTCATTTAATTTCAATCATTTTGAAGCAAGTTATGCAAGATTTGGTGAAAACTGTCAAAAAACCCTCCAAATTGGGGTTTGTGGAGAGTTTCACTAAAATCTTTTGAATGCACCATTGGAAATTGTTGTAACTTTGGTGTTTGATATAGGGTTGAATTATCTTTCAAATAAATTCAGTTTCAATGTGATTGGTTAAGTATTTTATGAGATATTTGATGCCTTAGGCAGACTGGAAATGCAAATTTCTTGGTTTTCTGTAACAGTCAAAACGGTCTCGGTGCAGAGACCATAACTCGTAACTCCACCATTGGATTGTTCTCAATTTTTGATATGGTTGTAGAAACCTAGTTTTCTATAGCCTCACTAAAGAATCTTCAAAATATGTTTGGGTTGGAAAGTTATTAATAACTGAGTACGGGTCTATCAGACTGTCATTAACTGGGATAATATAATGCATTGTTTGGGTCTTGATTAATGTTTAAAGGGTTAGAAAATGATATGAAAGATTTGATATTGGATTGGTTGGTTGATAGTAATCTTGTTAGATGCCTCAAACATATCAAGGTTGCAGATTGATGATTATTTTGGGTCATTGAGCACCCTAGGATTGGGACTCCATGGTTGATTTGGGGTTCTTGGTTGGTTTTCATGATGCTCTATATCAAAATTGCAACAAGCTAGACCAAAATTTTGATGTATTTTTTTGGGGGTTCGTGCATTACAACAAAAAATTGATGTAATTTTTTGGGGGCTTGGATTAGAAATTTCTGAAAAAAAAAACAGGTTCGATGAAATTTTTAACAAAAAAATTAATTTTTTCCTTCAATATTTTTTTTATCAAATCAACAAGTTTTTTTGGGTGGAGAAATTATTTTTCATGTATGTATGGATTGCCTACACTTACCAGTCTAGTTGTTGATGTTAGTGACACATCAGCCAGCTTCATTCAAGCCATTGAATATTTTGTTGAAATATTCTAATTTCGCTACATTAGCCATACCTTCTGACGTCACTAGCCACATAATCTTTTTTTCCATGTGAGCAAGATCACCACATTAACGCCATTCAAGTAGGGAATATCTACCGATGTCATGCTGACATCAGCAATACAAATAGCATGTGCATGCATCATCAAGCTCTCTTTGCCCTAAAAACTTTCTTGTGGTTTTTTTTGTGATACCTTAAGCATATGAGGTCAAAATTGTTTAAATGAGATATTGTCAAAAATTAGATTCTGACACTGATGTAGTCCTATAGGTGGTTTTGTTAGAATGTACTCCAATTTTACATATTAGGCTTCCAAAGTTAACGTACATTTTTGTTCTTCTAGGGTCATATCTTGTACATCTAGACATTGTTTTTTGAAAACAAAACATCATCAAAAATTTCTCAGAGCCCAGGGCTATCTAGATATCAGGTCCTTTTTTGCAGAATATTCATCAAGTACTCAGAGATCTCAATCTTGTTCTTTTGGGTCCTTTTCTTGGAAAGCATGCAAATGAATTGATTTTTTGTGATTCAAGTGAAATTTTTTTGGCATTGGGAAGATATATATTGCTTTATCAATCCTTTTTGGTACTTTTTTTCACAATTTATCATGGATCCAAATAATATAGCTCTCTTGTACTCCATTGAATTGCTATGGTTGGAAAATAAATTAAATGGAGATTCACCTGAAGCACTAGGGGTTATATAGAGTGACCATGGATATATAAATTGATCCTAAAATTGTTGTTGAGAAGAGAAAGTGGTTCAATAGGTGTGATGAGGCTTTTGGGACATTATGCATGTCTATGTCTCTAGATCTTCTCTTTCATGTTGATTATTGCATCACACCCAATCAAATCTTGACTATATTGGAGTCCTTGTTTGGGAAGAAAGATGCATTGAGGGGTTTCTAGTTGGAGAATGAGCTTATTGGCTTGAATCCTATAGATTTTGACAACATCCAAGACTTTTTCACTAGACTCAAGTCTCTCAAATTACAATTGCAGCAATGTGGTATTAAGAAGGACTCTCAATTGATTATCTCTATCCTTGCTGAGTTCGGTCCTAATTATTCATTTTTTGTTTCTACCTTCTATGCCACCAGAGATGCACTTGGTACTCATTTCACCATACCTTCACTCAATGAGTTTTCTTCTCAACTTATTAGAGAGAAAACCAAATTAGTTCATATGGGTCAATTGAAGTCTTCCAAATCATAGGCTCTTGTTGCCTCCCAAGGAACCACAAATTAGAAGGTCTCACATGGCAAAAGAAAGAAACAAAACCATAAGGTTTCCAAGTCACATGAGCAAGCCAAGGACATCCATTCACATGATACTTCATATTATTCTTCCTCTTCTAAGAGATCATCATCAAAGAAGGATAAGTTGAAGTGTACATATTGCACTAAGATAAGACATGATGAGAACCAATGTTATGTAAATAATATTGATGAGCTATCACATCATCTCTAGAAGCACAATATTCATCTACCTTCATCTAGTACATATTTCTATACCACCTTAGGACCTAGACATTCTTAGTCATCCTCTATGAAATATGATGAAAACAAGATGAAAGACCATGCTTTCTTAGCATTGACACATTCTTAGTCCTCCATGTGGCTTCTTAAATAAAGAGCTTCACATCATATGACATCATTAGAGGATATGTTCTCTTTTTTTTAGCATCATGCATTTCCACATATTTTGGTGGGTAATAACACATACATGAGTGTTAATGAGAGTGGTTCTATTGAGATTAATGGTAGTGTTGGCCATATGATGGAATTTATTATGTGTTGCATTGATGTTTTGTTATTGATGTTAACACTTGCTAGTATGGTTGTTTATTGACTTTCGGTAGAAGGAATGGATTGGGAAGATTATCAGTTGATTGTCACCGGTATGATATGGATGATGGAATAAGTTTGTATGGATGGTTCATATGCTTTTGAAGTATGTTTCAGTTAGTTGGTATTGACTTAATGATAAGATGCTATCTCATGTTCTAGTAAGCCTACTTTGTAGGTCCGGTAAGGGTTTCATCGACAAAGCTTTATTGAAGATCTTTGATGTAATGTATAAGTGGTGTTGGTGCGGCTTTTAGAAGGGATTCAAGATGCTGATGGTGATTGTGTTCGTGCCTCGACTGATTAGTGTCATTTCTTTGGTGTGTGTGGATCTAATTTAGGTCCGGTGCTATCTAGGTTATGGATCGGTTTTCATGTAACGTGTTGGTGGATCCTCTGATGCACTTCCAAGATGTTTTATTGATTGGATGATGTTTGTTTGGCCTTAGGATGACATGCTTTATGGTTTTATTTCAGGATTATGTAATGGATCTATTGAATTATGACTTGGGTGGCCGACCTAATTGGTTAGGTCCCGGGTTAATATAAATATATGTAAGATCTCATTGTAGATTATATGGATCGTGGCAAGGAGTGAATAATATAATACTCATTTGTGTAGAGGATTTGGTTGGTCATAGGTGATCAAGTTGGGTTTATGTAAGAGGTTTTAGACCTCTAGTATTGAGCTTAACCGGAACTGTAATCTGCCATTTTTGATGCTATCACTGACAATTCTTCTCTCTGGATTGTTGTCCAAATATCTTGAGGTGGTTGACATCTCTGTAGTCAGTGAGACTCCATTGTGATGAGTAGTGCGCTCTAGGCAGTGTTCCTTCCTGCATGTGCTGGCGCTTATTGTAATCATATACTTGCTGTATAAGTATCATCTTACCATGGGTAGGGTTTCCCACCATGGTTTTTCCCTTTACTGGGTTTCCCACGTACAAATCATGGTGTTATGTGTTATGGTTGCATGGTATTGATTCTCTGGTTTTCATTTATGCTTTAATGCTTAATCAATTATTATGGTATAAGGTTTTAAGTGCTTTAATTCACATAATCTGTTAACAATAGATTCACCCCCCCTCCCCCTCTTAGTTGTTCACAGGTTATCCTAACAATTGGTATCAGAGCCTGGTCCTCTTTTTGTAGAAGCTTAACCGCTTGAGGAAGATCCTATGGAAACTATTGGTTCAACTCTTGTTTTTCGGAAGGACAACCCTAGGCTTGATGGAACAAACTATGGAGTATGGAAGATTTAGATGGAGACTAATTTAAGATGCATTGGAAAGGAAATTTAGGAAATAAATCAGAATGGTTACACTCCTCATCATCCGACATTTGGCAATCCTACATCGGTAGACTTGGATAAGAACATTGAGAATGATTGCAGAGCTAGAGATTGTTGGCATTATGGATGAATTGATTATGTGTTGCATTGATGTTTTTTCATTGATGTCAACACTAGCTATTATGGTTGGTTATCTATAGATAGGTTTTGGTTACCGACAGAAGATCTAGTGTTACCGGTAGAAGGGACTATTTGTTGGACACTTCTGTCATGTTTGGATCAATGGAGTATGTTTGATTTTATGTGTTACATGTTCCTGGAGTATGTTTTGGTCAGTTGGTATTGACTTGATGATCGATGCTATCATACACTCTTGTAAACCCTTACCGATATGGGTTTAAGGTTTTACCGACAAATCTTTTATTGAGAATCTTGGACAAGATGCATAAGTGGTGTTGGTGTGGCTTCTAGATGGATTTCAGGATGTTGAAGATGTTCTTTGATCGTACCTCAACTGATTGAAGACATCACTTTGGCATGGTGGACCCAGATTAGGACCAATACCTATCTAGGTTATGGACCGATATCATGTTAACGTGTTCTCTACACGTTACCAGGATGATTCATGGATTTGTTATTGTTGTTTTGGTCTAAATCCGACATGGCATATCATTGTAATATGTATGTATGTAATGATCTTACTGTAATATCTTTTAGGTGGCCGACCTAATTGGTTTAGGCCTTAGGTTTTGTATAAATTGATGTAAGATCTCATTGTAGATCGTGGGTATGGTATGGAATGGAAATTAATATCATATGCGAAGGATTTTTGGTCGATCATTGAGGATCAAATTGGGTTTAAAGAAGAGGTCAAAGGCCTCTGGTATTGAGCTTAATCGAGGTTGTAATTAGGTATGGTAGATGCTATCTCTAGTAGTTCATTATTTTGGATTGTTGTCCAATTATCTCGAGGTGGTTATAACCTCTCTGTAGTCAGTGAGACTCTTTTGTAATGAGAAGTACGCTCTAGGTAGTGTGCCTTCCTGCATGTGCAGGCCCCTCATTGTATCACATAGTTTCTGTAGAAGTATCATCTGACTGTGGATAGGCTTTCCACCGTGGTTTTTACCTTTCTGGGTTTTCCACGTACAAATCATGGTGTTATGTGGTATGGTTGCATTGGGTTGATTATCTGTTTTATTGTTAAGTTGTATTGTCTACCGGTATCTGTTTCTTCTATTCTGGTACTTAATGTTTATATGCTCCAGTTAAAGGTTATTAAATGGTTTGATTGATATAATATGTTAACAACTGATCAACGATTACTTTAGTGGCAAATATTCGCCAATGGCGAATTTTTCACGTCAGCCCTGTCGGAAATGGCGAATATTTTGTACCGTATGGGGGTGGCCATGTCGCCAGAACATTATCAATTTCCGTCAACGTCACGGCCCGATCGCCATATGTTTTATCCAATTAAATGTTTCTATGCGATGATTTCTCCAATACAATATATGGTGGATGCACGGTAAATTTAATTATTTTGCCTACACTCTCCGAGGTTGCCTTAATAGATGACCTTAATTCGCCTATAGGGATGTGAAGATTTGTTATCCGGGGGGACCCAATTCACCCGACATCTTGCTGACGCGTGTCTCCAGTCACCCCAACTTTCGCCAACTATATTGTATTCGCTATTCGCCTATTATTTGGACGACCTATAATCGCCTCAAAAATTACATAAGTCGTATTTGGACGACCTATAATCGCCTCGAAAATTACATAAGTCGTGTTATAATTACATGGGATTCACCAAATATTTGTATACTGGTAAATTCCTGCGGAATTCGCCATATAAGGATTGCTATAAATACATGCAAAGATCAGATCTATCTCAACACAATCTGGTGGGTTCTAGGCTCTGAATTCTGATCAATAGTGAAGTTTCAAACCAAGGAAAATCATTGTTGTTGACTGTATTGGCGATTGCCTGTTACCTAAAGCCTAAAGGTGAGCAATCATATTTTTGAACTGGTATATTATACATTATAGTCTATTATTGCTTCTTCAACAAATTGATATTTTTTTGGCAGCCTTTATTTCATTGGAGATGTCGAACAAGAAGAGGGGTAGGAAACTTGAATGTGGGGAAGGCCAGGAGAGGCCAACAAAAAGAAGAACGTTGTCTTCGTACTTTGGCATTGGAAAAGATTGTGGTATTGGTGAAAATCAGGAAGGTACATCATCACAAGTACAAGTACAAAATTTGCCACCTGCACCGCATGTTGAAGATGGCGGCGAACCTGATATCTCAGATCAGGATGATCTTGAAGAAGATTATCTGGTAGATACCCAAGTTAGCCGGAATGATATAATTGACTTGGGTGATAATTCCATTGATGATAATGCACGGAAGGGGAAAAGAAAAGCCATATCAAAAAACGGTGAACCACAATAAAAAAAGGATCGGGAGTGGGATATGTCAGTCAGGAATTTTCAAATTAATTGGGCATCGAAGTATCCATTCATTGAACCAGTGGGGAATCCAATTGAAGGCGAGCCTCCAATAGAATGCAGGTGTAAGATTTGCACTTGGAAAAATAAGAAGGAAATTAGGTTGTAGCTAAAATTTGACACCATAGAAAAGCATATGGGTAAAGTTTATGAAAAACAAATGATAGACGGGGTTGAAAAATCAGTGATAAGATGGAAAACAAAGAATGAATGTAAGCATGTGAGGAATGCCGAAGAGTATTATTTTCATGAGAAATTACAGACGAAGCTTGCTGAAGTTAAAGGTTCTATTGAAGCTGTTTTTGGAAAAGCAATGCAAATAGAACAATTGGGAAAAGTTGTTCAGTTAAGCGTTGTTTTTCATATTTTGAGCAGAGGGCGTGCTATGACAGATTTCCCATCAACTAGTGGTTTATTACACTTTTTGAAAGTTCCTAACTATCCTAATAGACACTGGTCAGTAAACAGTGGATGGGAATGGGCAAGTTGTCTTGCTGAGGTTGAAATAGAAGATGTACAGGAAAAAATAAGAGAGTCAAACTTCATTGCATTTTCTCTAGACGAAGTTACGACAGTAGACAATACTTCATGGGTATGCATGCATGTTTATACTATAGAGAATCATACCCACCAACCTCATCTACTATCTATTGGTAAAATGAAGGAGAGTGCGACAGCGGAAAATTTATTTCAACTAGTAAAGAGAAGTTTAATTGAATATGGAGGTATGGATGACATGACGGTAGCCAAAAAATTGGTTTGTGTTGGAGTAGATGGAGCTTCAGTAATGCAAGGTCACAGGAACAGTCTTTGTATAAAGATTGAAACTTCATTTGTACCGTACATTACTGCAATTCACTACATGGCTCACAGAATGAATCTAGCTTTTGGAATTGTGAGCAAGTTTGCTTCGGTTAAAAAAATTGAAATTTTAATCAGAGAGCTCTACTCACACTTTTGTCGAAGTCCCAAGCGATTTATGGAATTTCAACACTTTGCTGATGGATTAACTGATGGGAACAAGCTTCTCAAGGATAATGATACCAGATGGATCTCTTTGGATGGTCCAGTGCATCGAGTGTTTTCAGAATATCCATCCTTGATTGGACTATTTCACACAACTCGCGATGAATCAGATCAACCAAAATTTCTTGAACTTCTTGGCAGGTTAAGTAATTTAGAGACACTCTTAACTTTAGTAGCTCTTCTACCCATGCTAGAGGAAATGAGGAATATTATGAAGGTTGCCCAAAAAAGAGCTCTGTATATTGCAGAATATGCTACGCTGTGTAAGATGACATGCATGACCCTCAACAATCTCTATCAAAATGAACCAGCACTATCTGATGAAACATTTGTTAAGTGGCAGACACTCACAGATTTGAACAATCCTGATAACTTTTTACAAATCGGTGCAGACGGGGAGGTATGTGCCAATGTACAGGGAGTTGAGATACCAATGCAGTTCTATGCCACGGTTGACCCCGAGGAACCAGGAAAGCGCCCCAGGAAGAAACTAGCAAGAGTTACAAAGGAAGATTTCGACAAGATTGTTGAGACTGTAACTACTTCTGTGAAGAAAATTGCATATGATCTTTCCTCAGAAATTAGAAGCAGATTCCCTTCTGATAACCTACTCGAAGCCATGTCTATTGTGTTTCCTCATTATTGGAGCCTCAATAGTGCATCTGATTTTTGAATTAAGCTACTGACTTTGATAAAACAATTTTGCACATCCAGAGAATTGAATGGAGTAACTATAAATGGAATATTAGACGAAACTCATCTTAAAGAGCAATCATCTCATTTTGCATACACTATGAAACAACAATATGCCAAAATGGAGAACCCCCGCGAAGAGGGATCAGTAACAAGGGTTTGGAAATATATAGCTGAGAATGCATCCTTGCGTGATTCAATGCCAGCATAGGTGAAGCTTGCTGATTTATGTCTTACCATGATATTGGGTTCAGTGGAAGATGAGAGAGTTTTCAGTGCTTTGGGGTTCCTAAAATCAAAGCTAAGAAACAAACTAGACAAAAATTTGGAAAATTGCTTGAGGCTCTATACATCTAGGTATGGTGTCCACACTTTTCCTTACGATAGGGCACTGCAATTCTGGAGGTCCAAATGTGAAAGAAGAGGTTTGGGAAACACTTCAAACCAAAGTGCCAGTGGGACTAGTGGACCTACTGGTAGCATTGAGATGCTATTCGGCGAAGATATGCAGACTCAGTCTCAGAGTAAAGAAACCACAGATGAGAATCAAGAAAGCACTGAATTTGATGAGGATGAATGGCAACTGTAAGAGATTGGTATTTATTAATCTTATTACTGTATCTCATCATTCATATTAGAAAAGCATATTACTTTTTGCAATTAGAATTTAATATTGATTTGTAATTTTATTTTTCAACTTTCTATTTCCAGATTTAAAATAGCATAATAAAAAAAAACCATAATGTGTTTATTGATACAGAGATGTTTATTGTTTATTTATACATGTTTGAGTCTCAAATCTGTGTGATATATTTCAGAACCATATGATAAATTTCATTCAATAGTAATACACATGTCGAGAACTTAGATTTTCATTAATCCTTTCAAAATATAGCCATATGATACATTTTATTCAATAGTAATACACCAATCTGTGTGATTCTACATGCCAATTGCAAAAGTGAATACAAAGTTTCAAAACCCTTTGCAAATGACCCTGAATTCCCTTTTATAGAAACAAGAGAGCAACAACAACTCCTATGTGATTCTCCAATGTCCATGCAAAAGTGAATACAAAGTTTCAGAACCCTTTGCAAAATTACAAATGACCCTGAATTCCCTTTTATAGAAACAAGGGAGCAACAATAGCTTCAGGTCGAATTGCAAGTTTGCAACATGTGAACACTGAACATCAAAATCACAAACTCAGCACATATTTATATGGCCATCATAGGCCGTATTAGCAATTTATCATCTGCTACATGTTTGATGTCTCCTGTTCAAAAAATAGAGTTAAAAATTAAATATTAATTCACGCCATGAGTCATGACAAATTAAACATAGATACTAGCTATAGGAGTGCCTAAAACCTACTAATCAAAAATAGAGAAATGCATAAATGTTAAAGCAAGGGAGAATTTGAGAATACAAATTTACTGGCTGAAGTTTTGCAGTGTGCATCATAGATACATAGGTTAGATTAGCAAAATAGCAATAGCGAGTGCTGTTTTTTTCCTATTCATAAATTAGATTCATAGGCTGGATTAGCAAAATAGCAAACAGGAAAAAAAAAACCTTGAAATTAAGAATAAAAGAAGAAAATTGTGCAATACATACTATGATTCTTAAGAATTCTGTGCCAATTTTTGTAGGGTGCTCCACTCTTCGTTTGATGGAAGGTCAATATTCTATAAACTATGGAAAGTCAACTCCAACTTTGTCAACATTCCATATTTAGAAGATTTACTTGACATCACTGTTTCATCCAATAGCAAATTTAGAGTTGTAAATGGTTGGATGAATTCCAGAAAGCTTTTGGGAGTTGTGTCCTTTGGAAGCAAGTCTAAATCAGACTTCATTTTTTTCTCCATGATTTCTTTGTAAGCTTCTTCTCCAATGAATTTATTTTCTGTGTCAACAGGCTTAGGCAAACCAAGTTTAATCAAATTATTTTTCTTTTCTTGCAACTTCATTATCTTTTTTCCACAACTGTCCATAACTTCTGATGTTTCCCTTAGCTTCTGGCATTTTTGACTGATAGATGATGTCTTAACTGTGGCATCGATGTGGCTCTTAATTCCCTTAGATGCCAAGTAGTTGTCACTGGAACTGTAGACTACTTTCAAAATCTTTTTTGCCATTTCCTCTTATGAATAAACATGTGTGCTCTTCTCATAGTGCCATTTGATTTTTAAAAAAAATTGTCTCATACTTTCAGTCAATTGAAACCATTCACACAACTTCTCACTCCTCTACATTATTTCCCGCCAAATGTTTTCTTGTATATACTTCATTGTATTTTTCATATTATCTTTGAATCTATCATTTGCATTGTGCAGGTCTTCTTTCATTTGTGCACATTTTTTTCTTTCTTCCTCTACTTCCTCTTGGAAATGTTTTTCTTTTTCCTTCCCATGTTCCAATATGTCCTATAATTTTTTCATTTCGGTGGCAACAGACTCATAACTTCTGTATAGTTTTTGAAAACTGGCTTTTTCCTTAACAATTTTTTTATTGCTTTTAGCCAGTTTTTCTGTCAGGTCCTTCAATTCTGCATCCTTCTTGTCCTGCTCTGCAATTTCTACTGCAGAGCCCGAATTTTTTATCCTTTTCTGTAATTCATTGCACTTGCTATCTGCTACTTTCCTCCTTGATTTTTCATTTTCCAGGTCTACCTATAACTTTTCTATTTGTTTCTCTAGTTTATTTTTTTCTCTCTCCACCTTTAGCAGTGAAGTGTAGACCACTTCGTTAGTCCTTTTTGACACACTAATTTTGTCCACATTATGTACTTTGGAAAAATCCATTTGGAGGGTGCTAACTTGAAATTGAGAGGGATCTATCTGACTGTGTGGTGGATTTTTATCTTTAGATGTGTCCAGGGGGCATAACAACCATGAACTCCATCATATCTTTCTGTGGGTCATATGTTGGAAATACCCTGTTCCTTGCAGGTTGTTCATTTACAACTTTAGACACGAAATTCCTATGAAATGCTTTCTTTTTTTCTTTTTTTCTTTTTTTCTTTTTATTGTGTGTTCATATTGTATGCGGGAAAAGCGGGTCGATGGAACTCAATATGTGAAAATATTCCAAAAAACTTGTCCACACACACACACATGACTTCTTGGTGCAAGCTATGGAGTAATAAAGTATCACTCAGCTTCCCAAGGTGGGTCCCATGGTTCTCTATCCTACAATGTCCCTCAAACCAATGTTTTTGCTCTCAGATCACTGAGCAAAATGGTTTAGGGATGGCAAATGTAAGAACGAGGGATGCTTTGATAGATTTTAGTATGAGATGCATCCTAAGCTATGCATGGTTCTAGAAATGCAATAAACTAGATTATAAGATGACAAGGTTAGTATAAATACTATCCTAACATGATATATTAGTCTATGATTGAGCTAAATGATAAAGAAATTATTCTAAACATGCATATTTAGACTAGTTCCTGATTTAAAAGAGGCTAAAATGATGAGCATAAAATGAGATATGAAAGCTTGAATTTATTTGAGCATAAGTGTGATACTACAAATTTGGAGGATCTCTTTTAAAATGGAGGAATGAGAGCTCTATTTATAGCAAAGACAGGGCAATGGATGGTTAGGATTGAAAGAGTTGATCAAGGGTTGAGTTTGAAAGTTGGGGGTCCATGTTTGCAATTTGCACCAATGAAATGGTGACAAGTGTCAACATAGGGTTGGGTTGAGAGAAGGGGTTGGAGGCATTAAATGCCTGAGAAGACCTTATGGTTATCTAGAGGGTAAGGGTCAAGTCTAAGTTAAGATTACCCATTGGATTAAGAGTTAATCTCAGGATAAACCCTTGTGCAAATGATTAAGAGATAATCATGGTCAAAGCATTAAATGCTTGATGAGACCCTTGGGTTGGATGAAGGTTGAGTTAAAAGAAATTATTTAACCATGTAGGAGGGTTTAAGTTAACCATTAATGGTTATGAAGACTTTGGGGATTTAAGTGGTTGAAGGCTTGAAGCCTTTAATGGTTATCAAAGACTTTGAGGAATTAAGTGGTTGAAGGTTGGAAGCCTTTAATGGTTATCAAAGACTTTGAGGATTTGAGAAGTGACCTCCCCTTGCTTAGGGATGTGACAAAGTTTAGAAGATGGGTTAGGCTAATTAGAAGCGATTAGAAGAGTCTAGAAGGGATTAGAAAGGGGTTTAGGAAGGCAAGTGGGAGATGTAGGAAAATGCAAGTGGATGGAGGGATAATAGGATTTAATTGAAATAAAGAATTTCATTCAATTTGGTTGCAATTAAATAAATTAGATTTATTCAATTTAGGATAATTATTTAATTAAATTTGAATTTAATTAAAAGTGGATAAGGGGAATTTAATTGAATAAAATGGTTTATTCATTAAATGGGTATAGTGAATTTAATTTAAATAAATTGAGTAATTTACTTAATTAAATAGAGGAATGTGGATAATTTAATTAAATTGGATTTAATTAAATAGAGAAATGAACATAAAATATTCATTTAGGAATATGGTCATTTTTATACGTCTACACATATTTTTCATAGTAATCACGAAATTGAAAATCTGGGCTTGCTGAAGCAATTGAATGTTTGAAAGGTGACATAGGAATACCATAGCCTCCAGTTCCACTTATTCCTGTGGTTTTAACTAATGCTTGACCAGGATTAGGATTACCAACAATAGTTCCTGATGTTGTCCCACTCCCACTGACACTTTCATGTGTAGTTTTCATAGTCTTTTGAGGTGTGTGATCTGAAGCTGCAAATGATTGATTTGTAGTGTCAGTGGCACTTGATATAGGATTCTCAATAGTATGAGATTGAGTATCTACCTCTAGTGGCCTCTTGCGAGAGATATTTCATTGTTGCCCTTGTCCAACACCAAGACAACTAGTATCAGTAGTAGTACCCATGCCAACATCACCAATCACAGTGGCACTTGACTGAACAATAATAGGAATACTATCCCCAGATTCCCCACTAGTGGCAGTGGCACTTGATTCACCACCAATGGGAATACCATGATGTGGTGGTGGTTGTGGATTTGAACTTGAAACAAATGTAGGTGGATTCTGAGGGTAATGAGTAGTACCTATCGGTGACGAATCTGAAAAATCAAGTCCAATGACTGGTTTATAAGGACCTTTTGATTTTGACCCACCAATCACAGCGGCACTTGACTGAACAATAATAGGAATACTATCCCCAGATTCCCCACCAGTGGGAGTGGCACTTAATTCACCACCAATGGGAATACCATGATGTGGTGGTGGTTGTGGATTTGAACTAGAAACAAATGTAGGTGGACCTTGAGGGTAATGAGTAGTACCTATCCCTGATGAATCTGAAGAATCAAGTCCAATGACTGGTTTATAAGGACCTTTTGATTTTGACTGTGATGGAAGTTGTACCTAAGGTGGATACCAAATGCCCTCTCCTCTGGGACCTAGACCACCACCTTCAAAACCCATTTTTTCCACAAGGTTTGCCCCTTTGCTATATTTGTCTTTCATGGACTCACTGACTCCACCTAATATTTTAGGCACTATAGTAGTTATTGGAGGGGGCTCAACGACAACCTCATGCTCATCATCATCACCTTCAGTCCCACCATGCTCAATATCCCACAATTTGCTAAACTCTGCATCCTCGTTGATGCTCTCAAATTCTGTACTTGTCTTTGGTTCACCGAGATTCCTCCTCAGTGTCCAAAAATCATTTATTTTGGTTTGAGTCAAGAAATTCTCTTTACATTCATGCAAAATTGATTTGGGAATAGTTTTCTTAGATGGATTAGCAAATTTTATGTAGAAATTGTAGGACCTCCTATTTTGGATGCCTTCATTGCCCTGGCCCTCCATAATTTGTGATGAAATTTCTTCATTTGAAATGTTATTGTCAGCTACAATTTTCTCCATCTCTTTTTTAACCTCATCCCAGGAGTCCTTGTTTCTAAGCTTTTCTAGCAATGGTTTACTTTCATGTTGACATAACGCTGAAGAGTTCCCATTTTTCTTAAGCCTTGCTTGAACTAAACCGATTGGATCATACTGCCAGAGACCTTCATCACCAAAGTTAAAAACTGTCAAGAAATCATGTGCCACAATGAATGCTTTTCTCTCAAATGTGAACCCTCCACATGAGAAAGGCAAGGAAGGAAATATGCTCTTCTTTTGCTAACCATGGAAGTGCCTATCTGTGCTCTCCAATTGCCGTACATACTCTAATGCAAATACCCTCTCTGTCACATGTATTGGAAGTTTGTATGGTTTTACTTCCGATCCGTAAAACCTTAACACAGTGAATTCTTCCATGAAGAACCAGTCAGCCAATTCTATTTGACTTCTGAGTTGAATGCAATCTCTACAAGACATAGGCAACCTAGGCATTGGAGTGCTTGTAATTTCATTATACATTGGTGCCAAAAAGAAGTCTACAAAATGGTTGTAGTTCTTTCTGTTATCATGCATCCTTATCTTTGGCCTCCAATCATATATTGGACAGTCTGTTCTCTTCCCAGTCTTCTCATCAATCTTATAGCTCACAATTTGAAGCTTGTTGGTCTCAAATATTGCACGATACTTGGATAGAAGGAGATAGAACAAGTAGGATGAGAACCTAAATGTCTTATAGGAACCTTTTTTGATCATAAGTAATTGTTTTTGCATGGATTTTACAATGTGATCAATAAAATTATATCTTACTGGCTGACTTGCACAATGGATATTATAAATCATTTCAAGAAGGCTTGCACCCACTTCCCTATCATTTTCCAATCCCAGGCAAAACGACAGCAAGGAAATACTATCCTCAACCCATGGAACAAAAACTTTAGAATCATAAGGAGGCTTATGATTCTGATCCAACACAATACCAGTACCAATCTTTATTAGACCTTTGATAGATGAATCTCTGCGACTTGGATCGAGACTCTCATAATTCCCTGCCAACTTTTCAAGGTCAATTTGGACGTTTGAATTTTGGGCTTCAAATTCTAGGTTCAACAAACGAGCAAATTCTCCCTCGTTTATGGATAGAATTTCCTCTTTTGTATTTTTATTGACAATTGCATTTTTATCTTCATCATAATTTTCGGTGCAGACCATGACAAAATCAGGGCAAGGGAATACTTCAGGTAACACCATGCTTCCCAATCCAACATCCCATGATGCAATTTTATTTGTTATTTTTTGTAACATTGGGTTGAAAACATAAAATTTTGCTCCGGATGCATTTGCCGCCTTACTAGACAATGTATATCTAATATCTATGATACGCTTTTCACCATGGATAGCAGGGTCATAAATATCATGGTATTCATCAGTGAAACCTGGTGTTTTAACCAGTTCGGTTAGGTACATTTTGTTTTTCACTTGGCTTCTTGTTGAACTACTGCTTCCCATTTTCCCCGTCACTATTATTGTTAATAATTCAAAATAATGCTAGGCAGCTAGATAAAAACCTGAAAATGCTAACCCTCAAATTGGACCACGAGATTACCAAAAGCAAAAAAGGTGGGATGTAGGTGTTCTAGATTTTACCCAGAAATTGGAATTTCTATTTCACTAGATTGGCGCAGACAGTCTCTGTTGCAACTTGCATTCCTCAATCTAGTAGCTGTTTCTGAATCTCCCTCGGTTTACAGGTTTATCCAAGAAATGAAAGACGATTATGATTTACGAGTCTCTTATTTTGAAAATTCTAAAAAGTAGAAAAGTAAAACCTAAAGGGCAAAATATCAAGAATCATGTTGTAATTTTATTAATTACTATTAATAACTATTTGATGCCGAAGGACAAAACATTCATTAATTCAGTATAAATTCCAAGGACATTAAGAATCATGTTGTAATTTTATTAATTATTCGATGCCGAAGGACAAAACATTCAATACTTCAGTATAAATTCTGAATTTCTGAGGACATTAAATGTAATACATTCAATTCCAGGCGAAGTTCTCCCAAATGTGTTCACTTCCCACATTCGGGCCGAAATCGACCCTAAGCCGTTGATCTTTGCTCATCCAACGGACGAGGGACCAAGGTACCTGTTGTGACTTTACGGGTGAGTTTTTTAAGTCTGTTTAATAATTTTAAACTTTCATCCAAAAAAGTGCTTTACAGACTTACTTAAATTTAATTAAATTTAAAACGTTTCAATTCCGGGCGACGTTCTCCCAAATGTGTTCACTTCCCACATTCGGGCCGAAATCCACCCTAAGTCGTTGATCTTTGCTCATCCAACAGACGATGGTACCTGTTGTCAGTTGTCATGGGTCCCATCACTTCTGCCAGTTTTTAGGCACGCCACCATACTCATGTCACTTTTCCGGTTTGATTTTTAGTCTATTTAATCATTTTAAACCTCCGCCCGAAAAAAAATTTAATAGACTTAATTGTATTTAATTACATTTAAAATGTCCAATTCCAGGCGAAGTTCTCCCAAATGTGTTCACTTCCCACATTCGGGCCGAAATCCACCCTAGCCGTTGATCTTTGTTCATCCAACGGTCGTGGGTCGATCTTACCTGTTTTAAGATGTAGTGGGTCCCACGACTTCTGCCATTTTTCTGGCACGTCACCATACTCTCGTCACTTTTCCAGTTTGATTTTTAGTCTATTTAATCATTTTAAAATTCCGCCCGAAAAAGAGATTTTTAGAATTAATTATATTTAATTAAATTTAAAATGTCCAATTCCGGGCGAAGTTCTCAGAAAGGTGTTCGCTTCCCACATTCGGGCTGAAATCCACCCTAGCCATTGATCTTTGTTCATCCAATGGTCGATGGTACCTATTTTTCGATGAAGTGGGTCCCACGACTTCTGCCATTTTTTCTGGCACGTCACCATACTCGTTACTTTTCTGGTCTGTTTTTAAAGTCTACTAAATCATTTTAAAATTCCTCCCGAAAAAGAGATTTATAGTCTATAGAGTCATAGACTATAAGTATTAAGTATAGACTTTCACTTAATTCTATTTAATTAAATTTTAAATGTTCAATTCCGGGCATTGGACAATAGTTTGAGATAACTATTAAAAATAATGTTAATATTATTTGTAAAAAAATTTAATTCAAAAATAGTATTAAACATGAAACTTAGTTTCTAGAATAAAACAAATAACTAAATAAAAATATAAATTTTGATTTGCAATTTGAAAGGTAAAAGTTTAATATTAAAAAGAAAACATTCAATATTAAATCTAAAATATTAATTTAACGTTTAACAAAATTCTTTGAAAATATGTTTACGATATATCATTTTCAAAAATAGTTTTAAAATATATATAAAATTTCAACATAAATTTAGCCTATTAATTTAAAAAAATGTGCAACTGCAGTCCTCAACTTGTTAAGGCGAGAAAATTTGGAAAGTACAAATGCCAAGGTGGCGATTAATTGTTGCACAAGGAGTTGTCTACGGCATGCCGCACAAAAGGAGGAAGGGGAGGATGGCAGGAAATCTTTTTCGTGATCTCATGGCATTAATGTCTTATTGTGCACATTCATTACCCGACCTATAAGAGTTAAGATGGAGGTAGATTTTTTTACCTTTTCATCTGTGTACCACTTTTTGCTTTGAAGCAGCTGCAAGTGCAGAACAAATCTGTAGTTCGTAGTTCGCAGAATCATACCTTTTGTAAGACAATGGAGGCCAATTTCACACTTCGAACAGACAAGAAGTTGGTGCCCTTTTTGGGCAAAGTATCTGATAAACAAATGCAAGGACTATTCAGGTTTAAGGAGGAGAAGTTGTGGGTGGCATCTCGACTGATGCTTGCGGAGGAGGTGGCACATATCAGTCACCAGTATCGAACTAACATGGAGGTTTACTCTCTGATTATGGCGTGGGCCTGTGAATTCGAACCGGAGCTGGAAAAGGTAAAACTCACATTGGTCAAATTGATTGATGGGGAGTTTTTGATTAACCTGGATTCAATCTTGGAGTGGGTGGTGTCAGGAGTTGGCATTCGAATTATGGAAGGGGATGACTAGGAGGAATTGCTTCCTTTTATTCGTGGCCTAGAGGATGAAATCAAATACCAGTGCCGTGAACGAGCCTGAGTGGGGTGGGAAGTGATGAAAATCTTTGTTAAATTAACGAGGGTGGATGAAGTCCTGAATGATTTGCATGTGGTGGCAAGGATGGAGGTTGGTAGGGCATTGAGAGATAGGGCTAAAGAAGGAAGGGCCATACAACTACTGGCAAGCTTGGAGGGCGACCCCGACTTTGGGTTCCTAAACTGCATTCCAAAAATGAAAGCTGAAGCGGCAAAAAGGAAAGCCAAAGCATTGACCTCTGAGGAGGGAAGGGACTGGGAGGACCAGGGGGATAGTGAGACTGAGTGAGCGGCCTATTGGCAATGAACTAGTTTTTTTGTCTGCTTGCTATAAACTGTGGACAAATTTTGTATCTTGAAACGTTTCAATTAATTGAATGAAAAAACCTTGACCGATAAACTTTTATATCTTGCAACTTTTGAAATTTTGTATTTTGAATGACTATATAGTAATAGTATATATTTATAAAATTATAATCAACCATAATCAATGTACAAATAATTAATGGAACGAATTGAATTTTTTTTTTTATAGCATTACATAAAAAGATCACGGTATTAAATTTATTTCCATTGTTTAACAAATAATTGAAATAACGTAGCCGGTAGCTCATATACAAAAATCATTTGAAAGAAATTAATTAATAAAAATGAAATAGAATTATAGAAAGCATTTTTATATCCATAAGAATGTAAGAGGCAAAGTGAAACAAACTGGAATTTGAAAAATTATCATTAAATTATTTATGCTTTTGAAATTTACAATTTTTTCGTCAGAGACTTGAGTCCCCCAAAAACTTAAAAGCCAAAATGAGTGAGCCTCTGGCACTCAGCCTGTTAGGGTTCAAGGACATAGGAAAAAAAAACTACAGGTAGTGGAATTGTTTACAATTTTTCCCTATGAATCTGGCCCTCCTTCCATGTAGAATTCTTCAGACAGCATAAGCTGAGAGAATTCTTCAAGCCACATGTAGTTTGGAAAGTCGTCCAGGAGGAACCATTTTCGGAGGAAGTCCTTGCCAATCCATGCCCATTTTCTATGACACGTCAACTACTCCACATTCAGGTTTAGGAGAAACAGTTGCCTGGCCACTGGCAGTGTTTGGTCAGGGAGGAGAAGCTTGGATAAATCACTCACCCAAGGGATCCCCACCCCTACTTCTGCAAGAATGACAAGAGTAATGTCATCTCCGAGGAAGTCTTCCTTAAAAACCTTCCTCAATAGCATCAACATATCCACCTTGTCTCCTCCCAAGTCTAGAAGAGATGCTAAGAAGCGGGATGTAATGTCCATGTTAACACGGTACCTATTTTCATTTCGCAGAAATTCTCTGCCCAACACCATCCGCACAACTTCATTGGTGAACGACCCAACCTCCTTGCAGATTGATTGGAGGGTTGGGTCTCTAACAGAGCCTAGAAAGGCCCTCTGGTCCTCTACAGAAATGCTTCTCAAGCGGATGGGAGTGTCCATCTTGAGAAAATAGATTAACAAATTAAACAACCTGAGCAGTGAGCCTATAAACCTAAAATACCATGAGCTCTGATGATTTATCTACTAAATGGCAAAGGCTAATTGAAGATGAAAGAAGTAGAGATCGTATATAAATTTTTGAAGCTCTTGATTGTAATAATTACTTCTTTAATAGTATTAATTGCTATACAAAATTTTAAATCTTTCGTATCTCTGCAAATCTTTCCCATAAATGCACGAGTGTGCGAAATTGGAAACTAGTACCAAATTGGCAAGTATCACATTGGAAGTCGTGGGGACAGAGTGGATTGCCGTAAGTGAAAAGATATATATTAAATGAATGAAATTATGGATCATGATTCATGACATTTGATACGTGTCTATTGAATCCAATTCCATTCTGGGCACTTTCTGGTGAGCTATGTTCTCTTCAGAAAATTGGGCCGAAATAAAACTTCAGCCATTGATATACGATCATCGAATGGTTTAAAATCATTGATAGATTTTAGGTATGTGTCACCCTTTACGTGTCAAAGAGGCCGCGCTTATTGATACATCATGCAGAGTCCGGACTCAATGTATTATGTGATGTGATGTGATGTGCCTTGTCTATTAATGGCAATGAATTTATGAAATCGCCAATGAATTATATATTATACCATAAATAACAAAATATTCGCCAATACATTTAAATAATTTTCAAGCGGTGGATAAAAATAACCAATACATTTAAATAATTTTTCCTTCGGAGTAAAAATTTTCACTCATACAATTATATATTTGTTCCTTTTAACAATAATTATTCGCCTCCCACAATAAATATTTTTCCCATAGAACAAGGTATTATTCGCCAGAAATTTATGGCATTTTCGCACACTAGAAAAAAAATCGCCTATACAAAATAATTTTTTCGTCATTTAAAAAAAAAATTTCGCCATCGATATGAAAATTTCCCCTCGAAAATAATGTCTGATTCACCAGGATTTTACACAGTTGCCCGAGGGGGGGTTTCTTAAAGTTATCCCTGCAACTGATTCATCCCCCCTCTCAGTTGCTCAATGATTATCCTAATAATTGGTATCAGAGCTTTGGTCCTCTTTTGCAGAAGCATATCTGCTTGAGGAAGATCCTATGGCAACTAACACTTCAAATCCACCGAAAACTATTTTCAGAAGAGAAATCCCTAAGCTTGATGGAACAAATTATGGGATATGGAAAATATGAATGAAGACTCATCTTAGATGTCTTGGAAAGGATATTTGGGAGATAACTGAGAAAGGATACAGACCTTATGACATGACATCTGGCAATCCTGCTCCTACAAACTTGGACAAAATATTGAAAATGATTGTAGAGCTAGAGAAGCCCTCCTGTGTGCACTTACTGATTGAAAAATCATGGATTTGACTGATAAATCATCAACAAAGGTTATGTGGGATAAATTGCAAACTCTGAATGAAGGTGAACCTACTATAAAAATTGCTAAACTTGATGGTTACTGGGTAAGGTATGAAAACTTGAAGATGGATGACAATGAAGAATTGCTACATTTATGGAAAGAGTAAATGAGATTGTCATGGGAATTCAATATTGTGGAGGATCTTTGAGTGAAGATGAGATAGTTTCCAAATTCTTGAGAGCCCTTCCACTGGCTTACAAGATGAAGGCAACTACAATTAATGAGTTGAGAACAATGGCAAACACTTCAATTAATAAAGACATTCTGATTGGGAAATTATCTGCTTTCGAGCTTGAAGAATTTGGACCTTCTGGAGCTGCAAAGTCTAAACCTACTTTTCATGCATCATCATCATCTATTGGAAAGAATGATTGGAAAGCCCTATGTGCAAAAGAATTGGAAGATATGAGGAAAGAGGATGAAGAATTTGAACAACTTAAAGCCCTATTTGCTAGAAGAGTACCTAAAGGACCGACAAGAAGTAAGTATGAAGGAAAAGAACCTTTTAAATATTTTGCATGTAATAAGATTGGTCATTTGCATCTAGATGTCTTGAAAGGAATGCAAGATTTGAAGAGAGAGTTAAGAAATCCTTTAAGCTTAATTATAATAGATATAGATTCAAGAGAAACAAACAATGCTATATAGCAGATGAGGAAGGAGTAAGTGATGACTCTGAGGATGAACCAGAACCATACTCTACTAGTGGATCCGACAATGGAAAGGAATGGGTGTTCTATGCTTTAAAGGAAGATGAACTAGAAGTGGCTATCAAGAATGAAGAAAAGGCCTTGGTAGCAAAAGTTGAAGATAAGGACAAATGGGTAATTGATAGTGGATGCTTGCATCATATGACTGGAGATAAAAGGAAATTTCTATCTCTGCAAGAATACAATGGTGGTCAAGTTAGATTTGGAGATGACAAAGCATGTATGATCAAAGGTAGAGGTACTATTTCTCTAGATGGTAAGCATAATACTGATAATGTCTATTATGTAGAAGGTTTAAAGCATAATATTTTGAGTGTTGGTCAATTGGTGGACAAGGGATTCCAACTTCAATTCAAAGATAGAAAATGCAAAATCATTAACAAAACTAGTTTGGAGATTGCAATCGGTATTCAGACTGGAGGTAATATCTTTCACTTGAACACTGGTAATAAGACATGTTTGATTGCTCATATTGATGAGAGTGTTGGCATTTTTTATGATGATTTTGTGATTGTCATTGATGGACACACACTTACTTTGTGATCACTTTTGTATGTATGAGTTATGCTCAACCGGTATTTGTTCCAACTGGTATTATGTATTATAGTCTTTAGACTATCGATGTTTTGCAAAAAGTGTTTACTGATCTCAAGCAGTATGAAATCCCAAAGCGGTACAAAGGAACAAAGCGGTTGTTATCATTTTTCCCAGTCTTCATTTTGACAAACCAGTAATTGGTAAAATGTGTGAACCAGTAATCGGTAAAATATGTGAACCGGTAATAGGTAAATGTATGGACCGGTATTACTCTGTGATGAGTTACCAATCGGTATTATTTTTGTGATGAGTTACCATCCACCGACACTTTGGCGGTGATTTTGTGTCGTGTTACCAAATGTGTCTAGATGCAATGAACCTAGGAACTTGCAATTTAATCCTATTAGACCAACATGAAATCAAATTCCTTTTTTAAGGACATCATGGTTAGGGTTTTTGGGGGTTGATGAGGTTTTTGTATGTGCGATCTTAGGAGTGAAGGTTAAGTCTGTGTGAAGTAATAAAGTGTGGATATATTGAAGACTGAAGTAATGCTGAAACACATTAACAATGAGCTATCATGGATCTAACCAAGCAGACTATGCTATTTGCTAGATCACTCACTTGTTGATTACTCACATCTTCGACAAGTCTGAAACCCTTAACCGGGTAGGCCCAAAAAAGCCTTTGTAAATCCTCTAACAAGGTGGTTCACAACTGTGAATTTGAAATCCTCTCACAAGGTAGTCTTTAATAGAACTTATCTCCTAACAGAGATTGAGATTCCTAACAGGATTTGTTCTGGTGAAGAACATTGTATGACCTTAACCAGTCTGGTTACTATTCTGCAGATAGTTACTTGTGAGTTTCATCTCACTGTGGTTTTTCCCATTTGGGTTTCCACGTCAAAATCTCTTATGTTATGGTGATTGTGCTTTTGTGGGTGAATGCCTTATTTTCTATTTGGTTTGCATTTGTGTTAACTGATTTGTTAGTAAAACTGTTATACCGGTTTATTGCTAAACTGTTTAAGTGTTTGAGCTCAATATTTTTTGGTATACTAATTCACCTCCCCCTCTTAGTATTCATTAGAGAGTTAGCTATGGCATAAGAGGTTGTCTCATGTTAATTTTAGTTGTATTTTTAAGATTAGTTCAACTAAGGCAGTTAGAGATATACCTAAGATTATGAAGCCTCATAATCCGGTATGTAAGGAATGTCAATTGGGAAAGCAAGTTAGAACTTCTTTTAAGAGCATACATGATAAATCTAATGATTTGCTTGATTTGATTCATACTGGCTTATGTGGTCCAACAAGGACTAGAAGCTTTCAAGATAATAGTTATTTCATGCTAATAATTGATGATTATTCTAGAATGATGTGGGTGACTTTTCTAAGGGAGAAGTTTGAAGCCTTTGAGAAATTCAAGATCTTTAAAGCAAAGGTAGAAACAAAAAATGGAATGAAAATCAAATGTCAAAGATCAGATCAAGGCGCTGAGGTCACTTCTCATGAATTTAACAGTTATTGTGAGAAAAATGGAATTAAAAACAGTTATCTGCACCTCAGACTCCTCAACATAATAGAGTAGTGGAAAGGAAGAAAGAACCATTTTGGATGTAGCAAGATCCATGATTATGGAAGCCAAATTGCCTCACATCTATTGGAGAGAAGCAATGATTGCAACAGTCTACACATTCAATAGAGTTCACATCAAAGGTGAAACGGGTAAGACCCCTTGGACATACACCTACTGTTAAATATTTCAGAATTTTTGGAAGTAAATGCTATATCAAAAGGGATGATTCAATTTAGAAGTTTGACCCTAGATGTGATGAAGGAATATTTCTTGGATATTCAATTCAAAGCAAAGTCTATAGATGTTATAACAAAAGATTGCAGAAAATTGTGGAGAGAACTAATGTGAAAGTGGATGAGCAATACAAAAATTAATATATATCATATGACAGGGAACCAATAGTGGAAATGATCATTACTGAGCCGACAATGCCTCAACTGATACATGAAACTGAGACAGTTACACCAGTACAATCAAAAAATTCAACTGTTACTGATGATCATAATAGTGAACTTGAAGTTCAGAAGACACCAAGGTATGTAAGATTAAATCATTTTGAAGATCAAATCATTGGAGATAGGAACAAGGGATTTATGACAAGAAAAAGACTGGCAAATCAAGATGACTTATTTCTCAAATTGAACCGACATTTGTTATTGAAGCTTGTAAAGATAAACATTGGTTAAAATCTATGGAAGATGAATTAGATCAAATAGAGAAAAATGAGACTTGGACTTTAGTTCCCTGGCCTAAAAATAAAAATGTTATTGGAATTAAATGGGTTTTTAGAAATAAACTGAATGAGGATGGTCAAGTTGTAAGAAACAAAGCTAGATTGGTTTGTAAAGGATATTCTCAAATGGAAGGAATTGATTATGGTGAGAAATTTGCACATGTAGCTAGAATTGAAGTTGTTAGACTATTTCTTGCCTGTGCAACTTATAAGAACTATAAGGTCTATCAAATGGATGTTAAATGTGCATTTTTGAATGGTGAACTTGAGGAAGAAGTATACATTGAACAACCTAATGGATTTTCATTGACAGATGATAAAGATATGGTTTGCAGATTGAGGAAAGCTTTATATGGATTGAAACAAGCTCCTAGAGATTGGTATGCAAGGTTGGATAAATATCTTTTGAAGCTTGGTTTTACTAAAGGTAGTGCTGATAGTAATTTATATTATAATATCACTGATGATGATATTCTGATTATTGAAGTATTTATTGATGACATCATTTTTGGAGGACAAGATAAATTGTGTATGAAATTCTCTAATAATATGAAGAATGAATTTGAAATGTCCATGATTGGTGAGATGAGATTTTTCTTAGGTTTGCAGATTACTCAAACTGACAAAGGTATCATTATCTGTCAAACTGAGTATCTAAGGGAATTGTTGAAGAAGTTTGGTATGGATAATTCCAAACCGGTAAGTACTCCTATGGTGACAAGTGAGAAATTATCTATCAAAGTTACATTTACACTGGTAAATTCGACAAGGTATAAGTCTATGATTGGTGGCTTGTTATATCTAACTCAGAATCGACCAAATATTATGAATGCAGTGAGTATTGTTTCAAGATATCAAAGTAATCCTAAACAAAATCATGAATGTGCAGTAAAGAGGATATTTCGATATTTGCAAGGAACAACAAAATATGGCTTATGTTATTATAGAGATGATGATTTCACTTTATGTGCATATACGGATTCAGATTGGGTAGGAGATACTAATTATAGGAAGAGCACTTCTGGTGGAGCTTTCTTTCTTGGAAAGAAACTGGTTTCATGGATCAACAAAAAACTATCATACATTTCTTTATCTACTGTAGAAGTTGAGTATGTTGCAGCAACAACTAATTGCACTCAAGTCTTGTGGATGAAGGAAATGTTGAAGGATATCAAGGTAAATTATAGTGAACCAGTAGTTATTTATTGTGATAACTCTACAGCCATTGACATGTCTAAGAATCTGGTATTTCACTTTAAGACTAAGCACATATCAATAAAGTATAACTTTCTGAAGGACAAGGTGGAAGAAAAGGAAGTCAAATTGGTTTATGTGAACATTAAAGAGAAGATTGTAGATATATTCACTAAACTGCTATCTAAGGAATCATTTGAGTATTTAAGAGGTAGGTTAGGGGTTTCAGCCCCTCTGACAGAGACTTGATTGATGCAGTTTGGCATCATTCTAACATGCATTATTAGAGATACTATTCATTCTGACATTGATGAGTAGTGCCATTACTCAGGAGGAGTAGTCATCTTTGAGATTCAAAGGCTCATATCATTGCTTTGATATTTTTTGTCAGATTTCTAGCATTGATGTCAAAGGGGGAGTAATAGTGATGTGAAAAATAAATTCAGATTTTACAAAGATATGATTCACAGGGGGAGAGTTATTGATATTCAGGAGATTGTTGGTTGTCTTCTACATGGGGATAGTTGTTTGACATTTCTTGCTACTTAGATGTTTTTTCACATCTAGTGTTGCCATCAATTCCAAAGGGGGAGATTGTTCGCATTATGGATGAATTGATTATGTGTTGCATTGGTACTTTGTCATTGATGTCAACACTAGCTATTATGGTTGGTTACCGGCAGATAGGTTTTGGTTACTAGCTGAAGATCTAATGTTACCGGCAGAAGGGACTATTTGTTGGACACTTTTGGCATGTTTGGATCAATGGAGTATGTTTGATTTTATGTGTTACATGTTCCTGGAGTATGTTTTGGTTAGTTGGTATTGACTTGGTGATCGATGCTATCATACACTCTTGTAAACCCTTACCGATAGAGCTTTTATTGAGAATCTTGGACAGGATGCATAAGTGGAATTGGTGCAGCTTCTAGATGGATTTGAGGATGTTGAAGATGTTCTTTGATCATGCCACAACTGATTGAAGACATCACTTTGGTGTGGTGGACCCAGATTAGGTCTGGTAGCTATCTAGGTTATGGACTGGTATCATGTTAACGTGTTCTCTACACGTTACCGGGATGATTCATGGATTGGTTATTATTTTTTTGGTCTAAATCTGACATGGCATATCATTATAATATGGATGTATGTAATGATCTTATTGTAATATCTTTTAGGTGGCCGACCTAATTGGTTTAGGCCTTAGGGTTTGTATAAATTGATGTAAGATCTCATTGTAGATCATAGGTATGGTATGGAATGGAAATATAATATCATATGTGAAGGAGTTTTGGTCAACAATTGAGGATCGAATTGGGTTTAAAGAAGAGGTCAAAGGCATCCGGTATTGAGCTTAACCCGAACTATAATCAGGCATGGTAGATGCTATCTCTGGTAGTTCATTCTTTTGGATTGTTGTCCAATTATCTCGAGGTGGTTATAACCTCTTTGTAGTCAGTGAGACTCTTTTGTATTGAGAAGTACGCTCTAGGTAGTGTGCCTTCCTGCATGTGCAAGCCCCACTGTGGTTTTTCCCTTTCTGAGTTTTCCACGTACAAATCATGGTGTTATGTGGTATGGTTGTATTGTGTTGATTATCTATTTTATTGTTAAGTTGTATTGTCTACTAGTATCTATTTCTTCTATTTCAGTACTTAATGTTTATATGCTCTGATTAAACGTTATTAAGTGGTTTGATTGATATAATATATTAACAACTGATTCACCCCCCCTCTAAGTTGTTCACCGGTTATCCTAACCAAGATTGTTTCAAAAGTATTAAGAGTTTTTCATTGGCATATAAGATGAAGCTAACTACAATTAATGAGCTAAGAACCATGCCTAATTATTCTATCAATAGAGATACTCTTGTTGGGAAGATATCTACTTTTGAGCTTGAGGAATTTGGTCCTCCTGGAGATAAAAATATTGATACTACATTTAAGGCATCTACATCATCAAACGACAAGAAATATTGGAAAGTATTTTATGCAAAGGAATTGGAAGAGATTAGGAAAGAAGATGAAGATCTTCAGCAACTTGAAGCCTTGTTTGCTAGAAGGATACCTAGAGGTCCATCAAGAAGTAAGTATGAAGGAAAATATCCTTTCAAATATTTTGCATGTAATAAGATAGGTCATTTTGCATCTAGATGTCCTTAAAGGAATTCAAAATTGGAAGAAGGAGAAAGAAAATATTTTAAGCCTAACCCTAAATATCAGTTCAAGCATAAGTATAGGAGAAACAAAAACAAATCATGCTACTATGCTGATGAGGAAGGAGTAACTGATGACTCAGAAGAAGAACCAACAGGAGATTCAACTAGTGGATCCGGCAATGGAAAAGACTAGGTATTTTATGCTATGAAGGAAGATGATCCGGAACCAGTTATAAAAAATGAACAAAAGGCCCTTGCAACAAAATTTGAAGACACAGATGAATGGGTAATAGACAATGGATGTTCTCATCATATGATAGGTGATAAAGAAAATTTTCTAACCCTACAAGAATTTGATGGTGGTCAAGTTAGATTCAGTAATAACAAGGCATGCATGATCAAAGGAAGAGGAACCATTTCATTGGATGGTAAGCATAACACTGAAACTATCTATTATGTTGAAGGTCTGAAGCATAATCTTTTGAGTGTAGGAAAGTTGGTAGACAAAGGATTTTAATTACAATTCAAGGATGAAAAGTGCAAAATCATTAGCAAATATGGATTGGAGATTGCAACCGTTACATAGACAAAAGGTAACATCTTTCATTTGAACTCCAGTGAAAAGACATGTTTGATTGCACATATTGATGAAAATTGGCTATGACATAAGAGGTTGTGTCATGTAAATTTTGATTGCATTGTAAAGATCAGTTCAACTAAGGTAGTTAGAGATTTACCTAAGAGTGTGAAGCCTCATAATCCAGTATGTAAGGAATGTCAAATGGGTAAGCAAATTAAAACTTCTTTTAAGAGAATACCTGACAAATCTACTGGTGTTCTTGATTTGATTCATACTGACCTATGTGGTCCTTCTAATACAAGAAGCTTTCAAGGAGATATATATTTCATGTTAATCATTGATGACTATTCTAGAATGATGTGGGTTGCATTTCTAAGGGAGAAATATGAAGCCTTTGATAAATTTAAGATCTTTAAAGCTATGGTTGAGACAGAGACAATAAATTAAAATCAAGTATCTGAGATCAGATCAAGGTGGCGAATTCACATCCGGTGAATTCAATAGTTATTGTGAGAAAAATGCATTAGGAGACATTTATCTGCACCCCAGACACCTCAACAAAATGACATTATGGAAAGAAAAAATAGAACCATTTTGGATGCAGCCATAAGCATAATGATGGAAGATAATTTGCCTCATATCTATAGGAGAGAAGCAATAAGTACAATGATTTATACATTCAACAGAGTTTAAATCAAAGGAGATACTAGGAAGACACCTTATGAATTATGATTTGGTCATTCTCCTACTCTTAAATATTTCAGAATCTTTGGAAGTAAGTGTTATATCAAAAGTGATGATTCCATTGGAAAGTTTGACCCTAGATGTGATGAAGGAATATTTCTTGGTTATTCAACTAAAAGCAAATCATATAGATGTTATAACAAAAGATTGCAGAGAATTGTGGAAAGCGCTAATGTGAAAGTGGATGAGTAGTACAAAGACCAAGCTAAATATTATGACAGTGAAACGACAGTGGAAATGATCATAACTAAACTGTTGTGCCTGTACTAGAACAAAATACTAAACCAGTTATCCTGGCATCATCAGAAAACTCAACTATAACTGATGAGTAGCACAAAGAACCTAAACATCAGAAAACACCAAGGTATGTAAGGATAAATCATTCTAAAATTCAAATCATTGGAGACAAAAACATGAGAATTATGACAAGGAGAAGATTAGAGAATCAAGAGGTATGTTTCATTTCTTAGATTGAACCGACATCTATAATTGAAGCTTGTAAAGATGAATGTTGGATGAAATCTATGTAAGATGAATTAGATCGGATAGAAAAGAACAATACTTGGACTTTAGTTCCTCGACCTAAAAATAAGAATGTTATTGGAACTAAATGGGTTTTTAGAAACAAACTAAATGAGGATGGACAAGTTGTAAGAAACAAGGCTAGATTGTTCTACAAATGATATTCTCAGAAGGAAGGAATTGATTATGGTGAAACTTTTGCACTGGTAGCTAGAATTGAAGCTATTAGACTATTTCTTGCTAATGCAGCCTATAAGAATTACAAGGTCTATTAGATGGATGTCAAGTGTGCATTTCTGAATGGAGAACTTGAAGAGGAAGTCTTTATTGAGTAACCTGATGTATTTTTACTGGCAGATGACAAAAATATGGTTTTTGCAGATTAAGGAAAGCCCTATATGGATTAAAATAGGCTCCTAGAGCTTGGTATGCAAGGTTGGATACGTATCTTTTGAAGCTTGATTTTATAAAAGGTAATGTTGACAATAACCTATATTATAAGATCACTAATGATGATATTCTGATTATTGAAGTATTTGTTGATGATATCATTTTTGGAGGTGAAGAAAAATTGTGCATGGAATTTTCTGATAATATGTAAAGTGAATTTGAAATGTCTATGATTGGAGAAATAAGATTATTTATAGGTTTGCAGATTAATTAGACTGACAAAGGCATCTTTATCTGTCAAACTAAGTATCTAAGGGAATTGTTGAAGAAATTTGGTATGAAAAATTCTAAACCAGTTAGTACTCCTATGGCTACAAGTGAAAAATTTTCAATTAAGGATGTATCCCCTTCAGTAAATTATACAAGATATAAATCCATGATTGGTGGTTTTCTATATTTAACTTAGACTAGACCGGATATAATGAATGCAACCAGTATTGTATCAAAATTTCAAATTAATCCAAGAGAAAATCGTGAAAGTGCAATAAAAAGGATATTATGGTATTTGCAAGGAACAACTGAATATGGTTTATGGTACCCTAAAGATGATGGCTTTACTTTATGTGCATATATAGATGCAGATTGGGCAGGTGATGTTGATGACCAGAAGAGAACATCCAGTGGAGCATTCTTCCTTGGGAAGAAGTTGGTTTCATAGATCATCAAGAAGTAGTCGTGCATTTCTTTATCTACTACTGAAGCTGAATATGTTGCAGTTGCAACCAATTGTACTCAAGTTCTATGGATGAAGAAGATGTTGAAGGATATACAAGTGAGTTGTAATGATCTGGTAGTTATCCATTGTGATAACTCTACAACTATTGACATATCCAAGAACTTGGTATTTCACTCCAAGACTAAGCACATATCAATCAAGTATAAGTTTTTGAAGGAAAAGGTGGAAGCAAAAGAAGTGAGATTGGTTTATGTGAACGCTAAAGAGAATATAGCAGACATCTTCACTAAACCTTTGTCTCGGGAATCATTTGAGTATTTGAGAGATAGATTGGGGGTTTCTACCCCTCCGGTAGAGACTTAATTAATGTAGATATGCATAAATCCGGTATGCTTTATCAGAGCTATCTTTTGCTTTGAATTGATGAATTATTGCTACTACTCAGGAGGAGTAGTCAGCCTTGAGATTTAGAGTTTTTTTATTATGTTTGATTCTTTGGCATTGTTGTCAAAGGGGGAGGAATATATGTGAAAAACCATTGCTATTCATTTTTTAGATTGATTGCACTCCTTAGTGGGAGTTTGCCAGTATTTGATTTTTTGATTCAAATTTGGTTCAGAGCTTCATTGCTATATAATTTCATGGGAGATTGAGGCTATCTTCCATTGGGGGAGACTTGTTTGACATTTTTCTTGGCACTTGGATGTTTTTCACATCTAGTGTTTCCATCAATGCCAAAGGGGGAGATTGTTGGCCATATGATGGAATTGATTATGTGTTGCATTGATGTTTTGTCATTGATGTCAACACTTGTTGTTATGGTTGTTTACCGACTTCTAGTAGAAGGTATTAGTTGATTGTCACCGATATGATCTGGATGATGAAATAAATTTGTATGGGTGGTTCATATGCTTCTAAAGTATGTTTTAGTTAGTTGGTATTGACTTAATGATTGGATGCTATCTCATGTTCTAGTAATCCTTCTTTGTAGGTCCAGTAAGGGTTTCACCGACAGAGCTTTATTGGAGATCTTTGATGTAATGCATAAGTGGTGTTGGTGCAAATTCTAGAAGGGATTCTTGATGGTGATGGTGATTGTGTTTGTGCCTCGACTAATTGGTGTCATTGCTTTGGCATGTGTGGATCTAATTTAGGTTTGGTGCTATCTAGGTTATGGATTGATTTTCATGTAACATGTTGGTGGATCCTCTGATGCGCTTCCAGGATGTTTTATTGATTGGATGATGTTTGTTTGGCCTTAGGCCAACATTCTTTATGATTTTATTTTAGGATTCTGTAATGGATCTATTGAATTATCACTTGGGTGGTCGACCTAATTGGTTAGGTCTCGGGTTGGTATAAATATATGTAAGATCTCATTGTAGATTATATTGTTCATGGAAATGAGAGAATAATATAATAATAATTTATGCAGAGGATTTGGTCGATCACAGGTGATCAATTTGGGTTTATGTAAGAGGTTTTAGACATCCGATATTGAGCTTAACAGGAATTGTAATCTGGCATGTTTCATGCTACCACCAATAGTTATTCTCTCTGGATTGTTGTCCAAATAGCTTGAGGTGGTTGACATCTCTATAGTCAGTGAGACTCAATTGCGATGATCAGTGTTCTCTAGGCAGTGTTCCTTCCTGCATGTGCTAGCCCCTATTGTAATCATATACTTGTTGCAGAAGTATCATCTAATTGTGGGTAGGGTTTTCCACCATGGTTTTTCACTTTACCGGGTTTTCCATGTACAAATCATGTTGTTATGTGTTATGGTTGCATGGTATTGATTCTATGGTTTTCATTTATGCTTTAATGCTTAATCAGTTATTTTGGTATAAGGCTTTAAGTGCTTTAATTCACATAATCTGTTAACAACCGATTCACCCATGTCTCAGTTGTTCACCAGTTATCCTAATAGGTAGAACATTCAATAATATTCTTTGTGTTCCTTCATTATCTTCCAACCTTATTTTCATCTACTAGATTACTCATGATGTGACATGCAAGATAGTTGAGTTCACCCCTAATTTAGGGCTCATCAAAGATTTGCATAATAGAGAACTTGTTGCAATTGCTAGTGTTGATCATGCATCACAATTGCATGAGTTATTTCATTTTTCTCCAATTGAGTATGCAAATCCATTGATTAGTCCTATCTCTCATGCATCAAGAGTGGATTAGATTGAGGAGTGGTTTGGTCACTTGAACCTATGCATGCATTAGTCATCCATAGTGGTTCCTGAGACTTTTTCTAATCCTCCTCCACCTACTACTTCTTCAAAGTTTAGTTCAGTTCACCAAGTTGATTGTTCCTTTCCATTTTCAATAGAGTGTTGGAAATTTGGAGGAATTGATTATGTATTGCATTTATGTTTTATCATTGATGTCAACACTACCTGCTTTGGTTGTTTACCGATTTCCTTTTGGTCCTGGTAGGATGTTTGGTGTTTGGTTGGTTAGATCATGATGATCCGATATACTTCGGTATGCTTTGACTTATGGAATTGGCTTAGATCTTCTATTCATGGTACTTAGATACATGTTCAGCCAGTTGGTATTTATTTGGTGATCGAATGCTATTTTATATGTTGGTAAGCTTGGTTTATTGATCTGGTGAGGGTTTCATCGGCAGAGATTTATTGAAGATCTTTTGATATTATGCATAAGTGGTGTTGGTGTGGCTTCTAGTAGAGATTTAGGATGCTAATGGTGATTGTGTTTGAGCCTTGACTGATTGGGATCACTGCTTTAGCGTGTGTGGACCTAAATTGGGTCCGGTACTATCTAGGTTATGGTTTGACTTAATGTAACGTGTTGGTTGGTCTTCTCGATGTGTTTCCAAGATGACTTATGGGTTGGATAATATTTGTTTGGTGTTAGGATGACATGTTTTATAATTATGTAATAGGTTTTATTGTCTTGTGGCTGACCTAATTGTTTAAGGTCAAGGGTTTGTATATATATGTGTATGATCTCTTTGTAGATCATGAGATGAGATAAGGGATATAGTATGCAAGCGAATAATGTAATAATAATTCATGCCGAGGAATTGATCGATCATAGGTGATTGAGTTGGGTTTATGCATGATTTTTAAGTCCTCCGGTATTGAGCTTAATTGGAACTGTATTCAGGCATAGGAGATGCTATTATTGCAGTTCATTCTTCCTTCCGGATTATAATCTGGATTTTTATGCAATCAGTGAGACTCCTTTTGTAATGAGAAGTATGCTCTAGGATGTTGGCCTTCCTGCAAGTGCAGGCCCCTCAATTTGTAATTACATACTTACTATAGAAGTTTATCTGACTGTGGGTAGGATTCCCACCATGGTTTTTCCCTTTATCGAGTTTTCCATGTACAAATCTTGGTGTCATGTGGTTGGTATCTATTCTCTAATTGTATCTTGTGCTTAATTGGTATATCTTCTATTTCAGTAATTTATTTAAGTATTCCGATATTGATATTATGTGTTGTGGTATTAAATTTTTAATTGCTTAAGGTTCCAATAATCTGGTGACAACTGATTCACCCCCCCCTCTCAGTTGTCCTTTAGTTATTTGAATTGTCTATCATAGAGTGGGATGAGTCCTTTATAGATATTGCAGGGTTGTTTGATACATCACACACTCTACATATTGGGGATATGTTGGAGAATATTGCATTCTTCCTTGATGATAGTTTGAGAATTCCTATTCTTTAGTGCCTTCAAAGGTTGTTCATCAGGTATATTCACAATTATTTAGGTTTTCTTCAGTTGATTTGGTCTTTCAATCCATACACGTGGATAGTTGAGCAGTCTTCCATGAAACACATCATGAACCATTTCCTTCCATCTCTTTTTTTGAATTTGTTTCAACCTTGGCCATTTGATTTGTTTCTTCCCAAGGGGAGGAATGTGGTTTTCCACTCTTGTATCTTCATCAACATTTTTCCTCTAGTCTTCATCTTTGACATCGGAGCTTGTTCATTATGAGGGGAATACATCATCTCTTCTTTTCTCTCTTAGGGGAGAGATTGATTATACTTGTGATTGATTTAGTACTTAGGGGGATATCTTGATTCCATGCTTGTCATTTGTACTTTCTTTTTCATTTCTTTTCTCTCTTTTGGAGAGGTATTTTTCCCCATAGAGTTTTCTCCTTTTATCTATTTGTGAGAGTTTCATTGGTTTGTACATGAGTGCCTAATTAGGCCTAGTTGTCGATGTCATGCTCTGTGAAGTGTACCTATACCTGCAAACACAATGCACTCAATAAATCATTACAAGCAATGGTTAGTGAATTAAATCAAAGAAATGTAAAACCATAGCTAATCGACTTATTGCCTCCTAGTAAATGTGAGTATGAAAATACTCTCGGATCTGATTATGCATATTATAGTGACTTGACTACACTTAGATGGAGGATTTGAATGATGAAAATGCATGATCTAGCAAGAATAACATGATCAAGCTATATGAGTTCATGATTGATCTAGAAAATAAGCTAAAATGAAGATGCAATTAAGCTAAAATTGAGCATGATAACATTGCTAAAAATGATATACTAGAAGCTAGATGCCTATATTAACAATGCATAAGATGAAAATGAGATGGGATCCATATTGCTCCAAAATGAGGTCTATTTATAGGATTTCCAAGGCTAGGGGTGAGATGGCAAGAATCAATGGTCAAGATTGATCTGAAGATATCAATGGAAAAATTGGAGAAGGATGGCAAAGGGGTTGGACTAAAGGGAACATCTGTCATCTCTATGGTGACAAGTGTCAAGAGGCTTCTATAAGAGATTGGATGAAAGGGAACACTTAGTGACAAGTGTCACAAAGGTTCTAGAAGATGTTGGATGAAAGGGGACATGGGGGTAGGTAGAATGGGTTAGGTTTAGGAATGGTTAGGTTTAGGAGTGGTAGAAGCTAGGAGAATTTGAAATTAGAAATTCAAATAATAGGAAAAGGCTAATTAATCTCAACAACTCATAATTGATTTGTTTTAATTAATTAGGGGATTTAGAAGAAGTGATTTTGGATGGAGGGAATTAATTAATCAAAGGGGATCATGAACCTATTAAATAAATCCTTAGATTTATTAATAAGTAGATGAAAGGGGAAATTTAATCAAATTGTTTCTGAATTCAATTAAATTGGGGAGGAGTATTAATTAAATAATTTCTTATTTAATTAATTATCTTCAGACCATTTTTAGGTGTATATATTTTTCCCCTCTTTGAAGCGAGGTATGGTGACGCGTTGATTCAAAGAATAATCTCATTTTGTTGTTGATATTGATTTGATAGAATGCCCCAGCTCTTGATTGCTAAATTCTGGTATGATGATGCCCCCCCTCGAGAGATCAATTGAGATAATTGATCTTTGGAGTTTTTGTGAAATTGATATCCCGATAGATTTGATTTGATTTCTACAACTGTGGTTTGATGAAATTGCGATTTCTTTGATTTGCTTGATTGCTTAGATGGTAAAATTAAAAAATCTTGATTGATTAGATTGATAAGATCAAAATTCAGTCTAGTTTCAGGAAAGATTCATCCTATATAAGACAATGATGATCAAAGAGTCTGGTTTCAAGAAGGATTCATCCTATATAAGACATGATCAAAACATCTGGTATCAGGAATGATACATCCTATATAAGACATGATTCAGAATTGATTAGGTTTGATTGATTGATTTGATTTGATAAGGTTTATTAGATAAAGAACTGACATTTTGTTAATATCAAGTTGCTGAAATTTTTGGATATGCTTATTGTGATTCTGGTGAGAAAGATAGCATAAGATTTTCGCTAGGTTGATAATATCATGAGAGAGATGAGTCATCATTCTGATTGTGTATACACTTGTGATGATACTTTGATGATTCCTGCAATAGATTTAACCTTGGATAAAAGGAGCTTCTGGGATCCCATGCAAGAATGACATGCAAGGTAAAATGCAAATGAAAATGCAAAGCTATGACTAGACCAGTCACTGGATTATTTTACATTTTTATCATCATTGAGCTTTTTGAAATGTGGGAAGTGAGTGCAAACATTGATGGTATATTTAAACCATGATGACCTGAGCACTACTTTCCTGGATTTTGATATAGCAAGTTAACACAAGCATCAAGGTATAACTGAACCAAGATGACCCGAGTGTTGTTTGCATAAAACAAGCAGTATTAATCATTTCAATACACAAATTGGAAATGTCTTCAATGATACTCCGATGATCATGTCCTGAGAATAATTTGCACATATTAATGATTAATTTTTCAGACAGCAGACAAGAAAGATATCATGTTTCTTCCTTGTTCCTCTAGTCAAAGACATCCTGGAATCACTCAAAAATAATGATAGCAAAAAACAATTATAGAAAAGTTGAACAATCATGTTACGATCATTATCCATTGCAAAGTGTGTGATGTGCTTAGATTGATTTTGTGATTACTTGATAGTTGATAGTTTGATCTTCTGTTCAAAGTTGGATGTGTCTCAGTTTCTGCTTGATAAGAGTTGTCTGACTATTGTTCTACTTGTTTGGTTAAGCTCAAAATGATCAAGAGTTTTCCCCCAGCTAGGTGCAGGATTTTGCCCCAAGCCTAGAAACAAAGTTGTTATGATATATCCAATGATCCAAACCATGGTGAGAAAGCAGCTGCAATGCCTGTGTATGTACAGATGCTTATGATGGATATGGATAGCGCTGATGGAAAATGCCTCAATGCAAGCGAAAAAATGCATGAACTAATAGATGGAAGAGCTAGTTGACAGATAGCGCCTGTTTTCCAGGTTTTCACCATCTGTTTTTATTGCACTTTTTCTCATATTTGATTTTTTTTGGATTTTCTACTTTTCCACTTTTTTTAAATTTTTTTTAATTTTTCATTGTTTTTTGATTTTTTTGATTTTTCACTATTTTTTATTTTTTTTCTGCTTTTTTCATTGTTTTTGATTTTTTTTTTTTTTTCTGATTTTTCACCATTTTTAAAAAAAAAAATTTTCAGACATAGAATTTCTTCAAGTGCATGCTATTGATAGATTCCTCGAGTTGATCTTCGTCCTGTGTTGATAGCTGATATGCTCCTGACCCAAATACCCCTATGATCACAAATGGACCTAACCAGTTTGGTTCAAATTTTCCTTTCTTTTCTCGATCTGCCTGATTGCATGGATTTTCTTTTAGTACTAGTTCTCCCACTTGAAAGACTCATGGTTTAACCTTATGATTATAGCTCCGACACATTCTTTGTTGATATACCTTTAGATGATCAAAGGCATTTTGTCTTCATTCATGGATCAGTTCTAACTCTTGTAGTCTAGATACTCGTTGTTCTTCATCTGGGATGAGACCTTTTAGTGACACACGTAGAGAGGGTATCTCTACTTCGATTGGCAATATGGTTTCTGATCTATATACAAAAGAAAAAGGTGTGGCACCTATTGGTGTGTGGATACTGGTACGGTAGGCCCATAGAGTAGGGTTTAGTTGAATATGCCAATCTTTCCCAGCATCGTTCATTGTCTTTTTGAGGATTTTCAGAATAGTTTTGTTAGATGCTTCTGCCTGTCCATTTCCCTGTGGATAATAGGGTGTGGAGAATCTGTGCTAGATTTTGAACTTCTCACATAGCTCTTGTACATCCTGATTCTTGAATGGTCGCCCATTATCAATGATAATGGTCATTGGTATTCCATAGCGATAGATGATATAATTCAAGATAAATGCAACAATTTGTTTTCCTGTGATATTGATGAGAGGTACAACCTCAATCCATTTTGTGAAATATTTTGTAGCTACTAGGATAAATTTGTGACCATTAGATGAAGAAGGATTTATCTTTCCTACTAGATCAAGACCCCATTGACAAAAAGGCCAAGATGTTACTAAAGCATGAAGTTCTTGTGTTGGTGCATGAATCAAGTTCCCATGGATTTGACATTGTTTGCATGTTCTTGCTATTTTAAAAGAATCTCATTCCATAGTCAGCCAATAATAGCCCAAGCGTATGAGTTTTTTTGAAAGGGTAAGAACACTTGAATGAGTGCCACAAATTCCATTATGGACTTCATGTAAGGCCTTCTCAGATTCTTCTTGTTCAAGACATCTTAAAAGAGTACTGTCTAGACCTTGTTTAAACAAGGTATCTGCAACGAGAGTATAATGAGAGGATTGGCAAATAAAGTTTCTCTTTTTGTTTTTTGATAAGTCGGGAGGTAAGGTATTGTCTTTCAGGTATGTGTAAGTTTGGCCATAGTGGGAGGAATCATGTCCAATAAGTTGACAGATGGTTTGAGAAATAGGACAATCAAAGGCGGGATAAAACAACTCTTCTACCAGGAATTCATAATGTTGATGATTTTCATGTATCTGTCATAGAGAAGCAAGTGTAGCCATGGCATCTGTTGCTTTATTATAATTTCTTGGAATCTGTTCAAAAGTTTTTTCTACAAAGTGTTTCTTGATATCATCAACCATCTTTTTATAAGGCATTAGCTTTTCGTCCTTTGTTTGATAGTCATCATTTATTTCATTAATGATGAGTTGAGAGTCTCCAAAGACCTGAAGTTGTTTAATGTTCCATTCTACAACCATTTTGATACCTGTAACCAAAGCTTCATACTCTATGGTATTGTTTGTGCATGAAAAGCTTAATTTGTATGCTTTTGTGATTGTATGACCTTGTGGTGTGATGAATAGAATTCCTGCTCCTGATTCGTGTTGCATTCCATTATTTATGCTTGCTCCTGGACTGATATTTGGGTGATGTATTGTAAGATATGGATCGAACCCTAGAATGTCTGTATATGAACAGGAAAAATTGACTTGCCATCTTTTGAATGGTTTCAAGTATTTTTGTCTTGCTAGTTCTGATAGAGAGATTGTTGGATTTAGATCAGTTGTGCCAATGATAGTTGCATTTGCTGGTTCTATTAGGATAGATGACTTTTCTTGATAAAATTTAGGTAAAGTGTCAAAACTCCCATCTTCCGATGCCTCAAGGAGGTTTTCAACATTAGATGTGTCCTTTCTTTTTACTTTTTTCTGGTCTAATGTTGCCAAAAAATGGTTTTCAGCATTAGACCTGATATTGTTTTCTTGATTTTCACTTTTGTGACTAGGAGATTTAACACCCACTTGACTCAAAGATACGTTAGCAGAATCCCTTATGAAAGTTGTTGTAGGTTTGATTTCATTAAGATATAAGGATATGGCATGGTCATTAGGTAAGGTATCAATAGAAGTATGTCCTTCATTTTCCCAGTCCATAGGTTCAGGATAGCTTAAGAATAAAGGATCCTCATGTTCAATTGTTTCAAAGATATTGGGGGTCAAGATAGAGATGTAAAGGCTTTCAGTATGTATTTCCATGTCAAGAATGGTATTCTCATCAGAATGGCCTTATACAAGAAAATCTTGATCATCCTCAGTTAAGTCCATGTAAGTTGAATGTGATTATAATTCAAGTAGGTTAGTTCCTAATATTTGTTCTGCATATGTGTGAACTATATCGAATTCTACATCTTCTTCTTCCCTTTCAATTTCAAGTTTCTCTAGTTTATTTTTTCATGATAGCAAATATTCTCTGGTCCCTTGATCTCTTAGCTGTATTTGTTTTTCCATGCTTGACAAAATTGATGCAAATGATTATTCCTTGAATTGTGTGCTTGAAGATGTTGCCTCTTTGTTATGTGAAATAATGACCTCTTGAGTTGATTTCATATTATTACCACACTGCATTGGATTTGAGTCTGTTGATATTGTGATTTCCTGTCCATTGTATGGAAATTTTAAGCACTGATGACATGTTGATGTAATAGCTTGTATGTCCTGAATTCATGGTCTCCCCAAGAGTATATTGTATGGTAGGTCCACGTCTAGAACTTGGCATGCTATGTCCTTTTGCAAAGGTCCCACTATGAGGGGTAATACCGCAATTCCTTTAGACTAATGTTCTTCTTCATTATGTGCTTTGATTTTTATCTTTTTTCTAGGGATCAACTGCATCTTCTAAATAGCCTTGAGCATGGACAAGATTCATAGAGCAAATGTTCAAGCCGGCTCCCCCATCTATCAGGACATGTTTAACAAGCGTTCTATGAATGAGGACTTCAATTTGCAAGAGAGCATTATGGAGACGCTACAATGAATTAATCCTTGGATATGAAGGAGATGAGCTTTGAATAGGATCCTCTGAAATAGGTTTGATGGCAATCTTGGACATCGCTTGGGAAACTTTAGCTTTGGATGTATTGTTTGGCAAGGATGCTATGGAAGGTTCTTGCAAGCTTTCAAGAGATTTAGGAATAGATGCCTTTGGATAATCAATTTTCTTATAGCGGGATGATCCATTGCTAGACATGGGTCCATGATTTTGATCTTCTTTAGCTAAATCCTTTAGGGATATCTTTAAGAGGTGCATAAAAGAGCCACATTTCTTTTGAGATGTATTTAAATCTTTGTTAGGTTTTGACATGGTTGAATTTTGATTTTGGACTTGTTTGGTTTCTCTGATGTTGGATTGCTACTTGTATTTTGCTTTTGTATTCCATGTTGATATGATCTTCAGCTATTTCAAATGTTTCTATTTCTGTTTCAAGGGTTTGATTGTCTAAATATTGTTTTGATAAGTGATCAACTGTCAATGTAGATATGCTAGAATGATAGGACATGCAAATATAATTCAAGTGTTTAAAAGTATGCAAGTTTTTCGATCTTCGGTTTAGGAGTGCAATGATGATGATTTGATAAGAACCAAGTCCAGTAGGAATGATATATCCTACGATGTGGGACAAGGTTATCCTGACCAAATGTTTCAGTTTCATGATAAAGGATGATTGATCTTGATGAGAAAATATGTTTGAGTGACCAGTTTACCAAAGAGGGTGATAACGCACTTTGAGATGTTTAGATCTTGAACTTGTTGAGGGTAAGCACTTGAAAATCTTGAGGTGTTTACCTTCTAGAATCTGATTGTGACGGATGATATGTTTGACCAAGCGAACTAAGGAGACAATTTAAGCATAGATTGATCGATAACTGGTGTTTATGTTTACTACAAATTGATTAGGCAGAAATGACAAATCTGAAACAAGCATGCAAGACACATTAACAAATGCAGAGTTTCGTATGACTAAATATGTAGTTTAGAACAACACAAGATATGAGTCTATACGATAAAGCAAAAGTTTCATGTAAAAAGAAGAGGCTTGTACGACATACTTTTCTGAACCATACAACAAAACAACTGACTCATACGACACAAAATTTTGTGTAGCACGACACAAAATTTTATGCAAACAGGTTCGTACGACAGAGATCCTAACTCGTATGATAGATAACTAGATAGAGATAAAAATGTTTGTTTGTTTGAACTTTTGATAACTGAAGTTTAATGTTTTGCTTATGTCTTCCAGTTTTTGGATGTCTGATTTGTCGATTTAGGGATGAATACACAACAAACACATGATGTGATAAATGACTCCAAGCATGCTAAACCCTAAGGAAGTTGGTTGAGAATGAAAAACTTTCCTTGTTGACTTAGGTACACACCCAATTGCTAATCACAATATGGCCGCTGAGTCTCACATAATGGATTCTCAACACCGTATTATCCAACTCCAAACGCTAATGGGGGCACGATATGGTAAGTGTCTTGGGAGAGTTACTATCTCTCTTGCACAAAGATTATCACCCTTTCGGAGGTGAATCAGGTAGCTTCTATTTTAACTGGCACTAGTAAGGTATCCATTTGGCGTGTTGGGGTATAAACTCAATTAAGAGGTCTCCTAGCCTTGAAAACCAAGGTTTGATATACCCAAAGGTACGGAGGAGAGCTATTCCCGAGCACTGCCGTTGCTTTGATTTTCATCAAAAATACATTTATTTTATAGTGGGTTGGATTTCTTGGCATTAGCCGTTCCCACTTAGGTCGTTCCCCTCTTATTGGCCTTAATGGCTAAGTGTTATTACTCCTCGGGAGGGCAGGCCTGCTAAAGAAATGCACTAATGAAAGTAAAAGATGAGTCTAGCTTTCTGATCACCTAAGAAAGGTGAGAGCATACTTGCCTATTATCAAAGACACAAAATACATGATTGTTAATTTCCTTTAGCAAAATTGAAGTGTGCCTAGAAAAATTTAATGAATACACAAAGTTTAGTCGAATTCATAGGCAACCTGCAAAATAGATCCATTACTAGTCATTGATTGGTTTTTGAAATATGTCTTTGACAAGCATATCTTCATCAATCATCTTGCAAGAAAGAGTTAGGCTACCAAAAATCTTGCAAACCAGTCAAGGTTAGCATTAGTGAAGTTAGGATTGAAATAAAAAAACCCTAACATGCAGTTTATCAAAAAATCACAGAGACAGAGACTCGTATGACATGATTTATCGGATAAAATGACAAATATTTAGATCTCTGACACAAACCAAAACTAGCTTGTACGACACAGGATTACACTAGTACGAATAAAGAATTTGCAACATAGGAATTCATATGACATGCATTTAGCTCTAGTACGACAAGGAAAAAGAGCTCGTACGAGTTAGGATGAAGTTTCATACCAGACTAAAAGGTAGTTTGTACCAGTTGGAAAATCAACTCGTATGACATTCTGATTATGTTTCGGCAAAGATGGATGTTTGTTGAAGCTTGAGAGGCCAAAAATGATGATTTCAGCCCCACGGTGGGCGCCAAAATGTCATGCTCTGTGAAGTGTACTTGTACTTGCAAACACAATGTACTCAATAAATCATTACAAGCAATGGTTAGTGAATTAAATCAAAGAAATGTAAAACCATAGCTAATCAACTTATTGCCTCCTAGTAAATGTGAGTATGAAAAATTCTCTCAGATCTGATTATGTATATTCCAGTGACTTGACTACTCTTAGATGGAGGATTTGAATGATGAAAATGCATGATCTAGCAAGAATAGCATGATTAAGTTATATGAGTTCATGATTGATCTAGAAAATAAGCTAAAATGAAGATGCAATTAAGCTAAAATTGAGCATGATAACATTGCTAAAAATGATAAACTAGAAGCTAGATGCCTCTATTAACAATGCATAAGATGAAAATGAGATGGAATCTATATTGCTCCAAAATGAGGTCTATTTATGGGATTTCCAAGGCTAGGGGTGAGATGGAAAGAATCAACGGTCAAGATTGATCTGAAGATATCAATGGTTAAATTGGAGGAGGATGGTAAAGGGGTTGGACTAAAGGGAACATCTGTCATCTCTATGGTGACAAGTGTCAAGAGGCTTCTATAAGAGATTGGATGAAAGGGAACACTTAGTGACAAGTGTCACAAAGGTTCTAGAAGATGTTGGATGAAAAGGGACATGGGGGTAGGTAGAATGGGTTAGGTTTAGGAATGGTTAGGTTTAGGAGTGGTAGAAGTTAGGAGAATTTAAATTTAGAAATTCAAATAATAGGAAAAGACTAATTAATCTCAACAACTCATGGTTAATTTGTTTTAATTAATTAGGGGATTTAGAAGAAGTGGTTTTGGATGGAGGGAATTAATTAATCAAAGGGGATCATGAACCTATTAAATAAATCCTTAGATTTATTAATAAGTAGATGAAAGGGGAAATTTAATCAAATTGTTTTTGAATTCAATTAAATTGGGGAGGAGTATTAATTAAATAATTGCTTATTTAATTATCTTCAGATCATTTTTAGGTGTATATAGTCGATACTCATTCATACATGCATTTTGCATTCATATGATCTCTTTAGCTTATCCCTAAGTTAATATTAAGTGGGGGAGTGGGGGGGGGGGAGAGAGGGGGGATGTTGGAGTAATTAGGACATTTATATAATTATTTATTAATTACGTCCTTTAATTACTTTTTTCACTTAATCTAAACTTAGGTGCTTTTTGTTATCTATAGTTTTCTTTTCTGGCTTTAGTTAAAGCTATAGCTGAGCTTAATTTAACTCCTCATTCTTTTATTTACTTGTCCTAATTTTAGGATTAGGGTGTCTCTTGCTTTCTATAAATCAAGTAATTCATTCATTTTAATGGTATCTCCAATCATTTCTTATGTGCAATAATACATAATTCTCAGTTTATTATGGACCATATTATCTTTTCTTGATCTCTTTTGTGATAGGCATTTTTCTTGTAGAATATTCTTGGATCCTATTGTTGTATCATCAAATTCTACATATATGGTGTACCAACAATATTCACACCAAAAAAGGATGAAGAATGGTGGATATGCACTAAATCTAGAGAACTATAAATGAAATCACAATCAAGTATAGATACACATTGCCCAAAATGGATGATAGAATGGATTTATTGACATGAGCTAAGTACTTCACAAAGATAGATTTGAAGAGTGGATACCATTAGATAAAAATTTGGGAACAATGTGAGTGTAAGATGACATTTAAAAAGAAAAATGGTTTATATGAGTGATTAGTGAGACAAATTGTGCTAAGAAATTCTCCACGTACTTTTATCTAGTTGATGAATGAGGTATTGGAACCCTTTATTAGAAAGTTTGTAATAGTATATCTAGATAATATTTTGATATTTAATAGGAAAAAAGAAAATAACTTGTCTCACATAAGGGAATTATTACAGATATTAAAGTAAGAGAAGTTGATGGTAAATTTGAAAAGGTGTAGTGTTATTTAAAGAGAATTAGTATATCTAGGTTTTATTGTGTCAAAAGAAGGGCTAAAAATGGACCCTAAGATGGTCAAGGAAATTATTGATTGGCCTTAACCTAGAAGTACATGTGAAGAAAGGATTTTTCATGTATTAACATATTTTTTATATAAATTTAATAACAATTTTAAGTGGAATTTATGTCCCAATCATGATAATGATGAAAGGAAGTAGTTCAAAGAATTTTTTGGATAGCTACAATAGAAATAAGCTTTCAATTGTTGAAGGGGTTCAATTGGTGTTAGTACTTCTAGATTTCAAAAAATACTTTTAAGTTGATTGTGATGCAAGTGGGGCATAAATTAGAGGTATGTTGATTCAAGGGGGTAGGCATATAACACACTTTGGTGAATCATTGAATGATGCAAAAAATATGTATATGGCATATGATCAAGAGTTCTATGCAATTGTACAAACATTGAAAAGATGGAGACATTATTTTTAACCTAAGGGGATTGTGTTGTATACTAATATTCATGCTCAATAATTCACTGATATCTATGATAAGATAAATCAAAAACATATGAAGTGGGTTGAATTCCAACAAAGTTATTATTTTATTTTAAAAGATAAGAGTGTATAATCTAACCAAGTAGTTAATGCTTTAAGTAGGTATTTATTATTAAATGAGCAATGTGTAAATATTGTGGGTTTTGATTCCACATGGGATTTGTATTAAGGTGATGTTGATTCCAAAGAGGCTTGAACAAGTTGTAAGAGTCCCATAGAAATAGATAGGACTCCATGACTAGATAATATTATTCAAGAATGATTATTGTTCAAAGGGAAGAAGTTATGCATACCTCAAGGTTCAATGAGGGAGAACATGATAAAGAAGAAACACAATAGAAGTATGAGCGGATATTTTTCATATAAATAAGAAGAAAAAAATTGAATGAAGGATACTATAGGACAAGAATGCATGCTACTATGAAGACGATGCAAAGAAAAAAAAAATGTCAACATGCCAAAAGGAAATAAGCAAAATATAAGACTGCATTAGCCTTTACCAATACTAGAGAGGCCATGGGAACAAATTAGTGTGGAATTTTCATTAGGACTACCTTGAACACAAAGAGGTAATGATTTTATTTTTGTTGTTGGCAGATTTTTAAAATGGACTCATTTCATTCCATGTCAAAAAATTAGTGATGAATCCCACACCACATTATTTTTCAAAGAGGTAGTTAGGTTACATGGCCTACCTAATAGAATTATTTTAGATAGAAATATACTGTTTGTGAGGTATTTTTGGTATACCTATTTTAAGAAACTGGGAACATAGTTTGGTTTTAGTTTATATTACCATCCTCAAATTGATGGACAAACTAAGCCTGTGAATACAAGATTGGGTAATTTGTTGAGATGTTGAATTAATAACAATACTACTTTGTAGGATTTGACATTAGCTTAGTCAAATTTTTCCTACAATAACTCAATCAATAAGAGAGAGAGAAATTTTCCTTTTTGTATTATGTATGGGTAAATCCCAAGAGGTATGGATGAATTGAGGGATAGTATAAATTTAATGAGGAAAAATGTTGTAATTAAGGATTTTTCTTAGTAACAATTCACAAATTTCATAAAGAAATGAAAGATAGTTTGGAGAAAAGTGCCACCAAATACAAGAGTTATGCTAATATGTAGAGAAGATAATAGGAATTTCAAGTTAGAGAATAGGTTTTGGTACCTTTACAAAAGGAGTTTGATTCCCATAAAGTGTTGAATATTTCAGACAATTGAGAGGGGAGGGGGGGTGAATCAATTGTATATTAAAAATATATTACTTTTCCCACAAAAATAGATCTGACAACATAAAACTTGGATCGCTTAACCATGAACAGATAAGAACATGAAAGAACACACACATGAAACACCGGATATGATATGGAAAACCCAAGAAGGGAAAAACCGCAGAGAATGTTAGTTCTCAAAATAAAAACACCTGTTAGGGTGAGACTAGTTAAGGTGATTTTTACAAAGATGGCTCATTGCCAAAATGCTTATTATAGGTGGGCTCACTACTCAACTAAAACTACTATAAAAAGGAGAGCTCACTACCTGGAGGAAGAAAGAAAGAATCCACCATATAAGCATAATTGCCACATAGCTATAATGATGAAAGAAACCTTAGTCTCACTGCCACCGGTACCAAACACCATCAACATACAACCATACTAATCAACTACTTCACATCAAGAAAGATAGCTCTTCATTTTACAATTAACTTCCTTCTGTGAATCCTTCTATATATATTTCATTACAACCATTCTTTATATATATTGATCTCCAAAATAGATTTCCAAGTTGGCCAAGGAGATAATATAGCATATTTCAAAATAGGTCTTCACTAAGAATTCCCATAGTCGAAAGGAATGAGAAGTGGACCATAATACAATATAACAACATGTTATCCAAATGCCACAATTACCAAACCAAAAGATAGAGAATCTAGGGTCAACCGAACGAGGAAAAAACATAGTAAAAAATAGATTTCCAAAGCACACCAACATGTGCTGAATCAGAATAACAAAGATACATGCATGACTAGCATAAATCCAAAAACACAATAAGAGAACTGGAAATGCAGAGCAATGCAGAACTCTACAAACTCTATTAGACAATCATCATCATCACTGCATAGACTTTCAAAGGACAACTTCTGGATCACCAAAACATGAGAGTAGTATCTCAAGGCAATATCCAACAACATATCACCACATCATGAGAATATTTGCAACAAATTAGAAATACAGAGCAAAACCAAAATATTGAAACATCTATTAGTATGTTAACAACCATACTGATACATCAAGCAACTTCACATTTACAACAATCTTCCCCTTTGTCATTGATGGGAACATTCATCAATGGAAAATGCTTTCTCTTAACAATCTCTCCAAAAACTTTGCCCTTTTGACATCAATGACAAAGGTGAAAAATAACTCAACTTAGAAATCACATAGCTCCTCCTAAGAGGAAGTGCCAAACATTAGCTGAAACTAAAAAATAAGCATGAAATTTCTAGACTAATGCACTGCCAAATGCATTTAGATCAAACTAGGAAGGGGTATGAACCCCAACATTTGCCGAAAATACTCAAAAATATCTTTGCACAAAGCCTTCGTAAAGATATCTACAACTTTCTCTTTGGTGGGTACATATTAAGGTTTTACTTCATTGTCCAATACTTTTTCTCTCAAGAAATGATATTGAATAAAAATATGTTTTATTATGAAATGCAATACTGAGTTCTTAGAAATATTTATTGCACTTGTATTATCACACATGATTGAGATATTTTCATCAAACAATGGACCACTATCCTTCAATGTTTTTTTTATCTAGAGTACCTAAGTGCAACATGAAGTAGTTGCAATGTACTCAACTTCTAAAATTGATAAAGATATATAATCTTGCTTCTTACTTAACCACACAACTACTAGGAGCCAAGGAAAAATGCTTCTCCACTAATACTTTTTCTGTCATCAACACTTCCTACCCAATCTACACCAGTATAAGCTTTCAGAATAAATTCTAATCCTCTGGGATACTATGGTCCAAAATCTTCTATTCCTTTCAGATATCTAAATATCCTCTTTAATGCAACAACATGTGACTCTTTTGGTTCTTGCTGAAATCTAGCTGCAAGACAGACAACACACATGATATCTAGTCTTGTAGCAGTCAAGTACAATAATCCTCCAATCATTGATATGTACTTCCTTTCATCAATATTAGGATATTTATCATCATTAGTTAACTTGCATCCAATAGACATAGGAGTACATACCAGTTCAAAATTCTCCAATCGAAACTTCTTCAACAATTCTCTAAAATATTTTGACTGAGAAATGAAAATACCTTTACTGTTTTGATTCACTTGCAATCCAAGAAAGTAATTTAACTCACCAATCATAGACATTTCAAATTCCTTTTGATGTTCACTAGCAAACCTTTTGCACGTATCATCATTTCCTCTAAAAATTATATCATCCACATATACAAAAATAATCAAGATCTTACTTGATTCAACTTTGAAGTATAGATTTTTGTCAACAAACCCTTTTTGAAAACCTTGATTTAATAGATACTTATCTAACCTTCCATACCAAGCTCTAGGAGCTTGCTTCAATCCATACAACACATTATTCAATCTGCAAACAACATCCAGATCATTTGATAACTTGAAACCTTTTGGTTGTTCAATGTAGATTTCTTTCAACTCTCCATTCAGAAATGGCAACTTCACATCCATTTGATAAGACTTTGAAATCCTTGCTACAAAAGCCATAAACATCTTGATAGCCTCCATTATATAAATTGGAGCGCATGCCTCTTTAAAATCAATGCCTCCAGCTTGTGTGTAACCTTTGCATACCAATCTTGCTTTGTTCCTTACTACATGACCATCTTCATCAAGTTTATTTTGGAATACCCATTTTATTCCAATAACATTCTTATCTGGCGATGTAGAGACTAATTCCCAAGTGTGACTTTTCTCAATTTGATCCAGCTCTTTCCTCGTTGCTTTCAACCAATTCTGATCACCACATGCTTCTTCAACTATGTTAGGTTCAGTTTGAGAAAGGAAACACAAAAGAACTTGCTCTTCAACAATTTTTCTTCTTATAATAAATCCTGTCTTTTTGTCTCCTATAAATTGATTCTCAACCTTGGGGTTTTTTATATAGTTGCCGAAGCAACCTGAGTTTCTTCTTTCTTGTCTTCATTCCTATTCTTCTCTTCTTCTTCATCATATTAATATCAGCTTGAATACTAGTTCCTTTCGAAATGTTCTCATCAACCTTCACATTTGCACTTTCAACAATTTTGTTTAGCCTCTTGTTATAACATCTGTAAGCTTTTCTCTTCGTAGAGTAACCAAGAAATATACCTTCATCTTCCCTACTATCAAAATTTCCAAGATTTCCTTCATCTCTTATGATATAGCATTTACCTCCAAAAACTTTCAAATAATTCATACATGGGATCCTTCCATACCATAACTTATATGATGTCTTCCCAAACTTTTTTCTAAATAGAACTATGTTTAGGGTATACACAATAGTGTGTATTTCTTCTCTCCAACAAAATTCTAGTAGATTTTTTCTTTGATCATAATTCTTGTCGCCTCTTGAATAGTCTTGTTCATTATTTCCACTATACCATTTTGCTGAGGTGTCTTGGGAGTTGATAAATGTCTTCTAATACCATTTCTCACAGAAAGTATCAAATTCATCATAAATAAATTTACCTCATCTATCAAATATTAGACACTTAATCCTTCTATCAACTTTATTCTCAAATCTTGCTTTGAATATCTTAAACTTTTCTACTGCTTCTGACTTCTCTCTTAAAAATGCAACCCAAGTCATTATAGAATGATCATCAATTAAAAGCATGAAATAACTCTCACATTGTAAATGACTTGTTCTGGTCAAACCACAAAGGTATGAGTGTACCAAATCCAATAATTTAGTAGAATATTGTTCCTTTCCTCTAGACATTCCTTTTATATGCTTTCCTACTTGGCATTCTTTGCAAATATTATTATCCAGTTTAGCCAGTCTTGGTAAATCTCTCACAAATTTTATCAGACTAATCTTCACCAAATTGTCAAAATTGATATGACACATCCTTGGGTAACATAGCCAACTTTCATTTATATGAGATAATAAGCAATGTCCTATAGCAGGTTCCAGTCGATACATGTTTCCTTGCAATAATAATAGTTTTGGATCTCTTTCGGATCTCACAACTGCCATCCTTAAAGACAACATTGTAACTATTTTTCACATCTATCCAATGTTCAAGAGATTATGATGTATTCCTTTCACATATTACACACACATTGTTAGTGTTATGCTTTCCATCAAAAGTAATAGAGCCAATTGCAACAATTCGAGCAATTTGATCATCTCCAAATCTAACTGAACCACCATCATATTTTTCAAGTTTTACAAACTTACTTTTGTCACCAGTCATATGATTTGAACATCCACTATCAATCAATCATTCATTTCTATCTCCCCTAACATGCAATGTTGAAGTAACAATCTCAACTATATTAGAATTATTAGGTTTAGGTCCATCTTTCTCTACCAAGAATAAACAATCACCATTCTTATAATTTGACTCATCATTTGAAATACCAGCATCATCTCTAACATAGTAGGCTTTTTTATTGAACTTTCTTTTGTTTTCCTTAAATTTCTATTTTGTTCATCTTTTCGGACATCTAGATGCATAATGTCCAATCTTTCCACATTTACAACATTTAAGAGGTAACATAGCTTTGTACTTGTTGGTTCCTCTCTTCATCTTTCTTACAAAGTTTGCTTCCATCTCATCCAGGCTCTCACCATCATTTGAATCTTCATCTACAAATTTTGATGCTTTAAAGGTTGTTTCTAATTTTTCTTTGTCACTGCCAGACTTTCTCATCTCAAATGCAGTTAGAGTCCCAAACAACTATTCTCTAGTGAATTTTAATGGATTTTTGGTTTCCTCAATAGCTAAAATCTTAACACTATAACTCCTCGGTAAGGTCCTCATGATCTTTTGTATCACATCTTTCTCATCCAATATACCACCAAGATCTCTGATCTTATTTACAACACTATCAACCTCCCAAAAGTAGCTTGCAACTCCTTCACCTTCTTCCATTCTCCAATTTTCATATGTTCCTTTAGCAATCTACATCTTAGATAGCTTGACTCTTTCATTTCCTTCAGAGATACTTTTCAATCTTTTCCAAACCTCATAAGGAGTATCTAATACAACAACATTTGCTAATTTAGTTTTATATAAGGCACTAAAGATAACATACCATAATTGTGTAACTCAGAAAAATCAAATAACCTCACATCTCAACTCTCCAGAAACTGTAGTCAGATCCTGGAAAGGTAGGAATGGTCAATTTATGTGCCATCGGATCTCTTCGAGTGATTATACTCACTTTCTAGGAACTGAAGCTCTGATACCAATTGTTGAATATTTCAAACACCTAAGAGGGGGGGGGGGGGGTGAATCAAAACTATATATTAAAATATATTACTTTTCCCACACAAACAGATCTGGCAGCATAAAACTTAGATTACTCAACCGTGAATAGATAAGAACGTGATTGAACACACACATGAAACACTAGATATGAGGTGGAAAACCCAAGAAGTGAAAAGCCACAAAGAATGTTAGTTATCAAAAGAAAACACTTGTTAGGGTGACACCACTTAAGGTGATTTTTACAAAGATGGCTCACTGCCAAAATTCTCATTGCAGGCAAGCTCACTGGTCGACTAAAAATGCTAGAAAAATTGTTGTTATATGTGCTAGACAGTTCTGATACCGAGGGAGAAAACTAAGAGGGGGGGGGGGGGATTAGTTTTCTTGCAGGTATAACAGTTAATGTAGATTATAAATTTTATACCAGCACACAAAGAAACCAACACAATGAAAGATAAAGCATGAAAGCATAGTACACACAACACCAATATTTTTACGTGGAAAAACCATGGTGGGAAACCCTACCAATAATCAGATAATACTTCTGCAGTAGCATGTGAAATAATTACAATGGGGATTGCACTTGCAATCAGGCCAACTACCTATAGCACACTTCTCATCACAAAAGGGAAGTCTCACTGACTTACAAACACATCGAACTAAAATCTGGAAAGAAAGAACTGTGGAAGTAGCATCTCCTAAAGCTTGATACAGTTTCGGTTAAGTACATATGTCTACCCTACAACAACAAATCATTTACAACCTTCCGACGAATGATATATCATTGTTCGCACATAAACCTTTCTCTGATAATACATACATAACCATCGATCCCAAGATTACATGAATAAGTTGCCTATAAATACAATTCATCAACCATAATGATAAGGTTGGCTAAACCCTAAACCTATAAAACCATAATTACAAAAATTACATCACATGATATCACCAAACCAATATTATGATTTACATTATATAGCATGGACCTAATTCAAATTCCCAAACAATTAAATCCATTGGAAATCATGCTAAGACCAATCTCCAACACATTTCACCAACCAGTAGAAACCCTTAGTGCAATAACACAAAATAATCAACCGGATCCAAATAGGACCACCAAATCAGCATGCCGGCCAATGTGAAGCCACCAAAAAATTAGAACATGATCAAGAACACTTTTAGAATGATAAGAAACCATTTCCATAAGACAGACCAAAATCACTTAACCAAATCATCAAGTATCACCAACGGGTAAAGCTAACTGGTACCAAGAAATATCAACTGGGAATATAAGCGATAGCTTCTGAAGCACCAAATCATGAACAAGCATCTATCCAACCTGAATAACCATCCAAAACTGAATCTAAGGATCTGATCATACCAGATCACAATCATAGCCAAAACCAAGACAAACACCAAGTCTAACCGGGATAGGTCCAACCGAGATAGCAGAACCATATCCAATCGGGATAGAGTGTTGACATCAATGATAACACTTAACCAAATCTAGCATATTGCCAACAATATGGAGCCTAAGTAGACTTGGAGGTTAAGTTTTCCCTACTTCTATCAACATAGTTGTTAGGCCCAATATGGAAAGCTAATGTACTGAGAGGGGAGGGGTGAATTAGTACTCCAAAACTTTTCTTGAATAATAAATTTATTGTTATGCATAAACAGAATAGTGTAGTAACATAAAATAAAGTTAAAACAAATAGATAATAATCATACATGATTCACTCCATAACACATATATTTTGGTTACGCAGAAACTCTTGGTTAGAGAGAAAAACTATGGTGGGGATGGCACCCACAACTTCACTACTGCAATAATAAAGAATGCTCTGTTAGAGCTACATTTTAGCTATTTCTAATAGCTTACCCTGTTAGGAGTAACAAGATCTGTTAGATCTACCTTGCTAAAGGATTTTACAACATTTATTCTGAATGCTGCACCTGGTTAGAGGCTTTACAATTTATAGACTTGATTAGAGTCTTTTACCCTATTAAAGGTTTCTCTTTTAACTTCACAATATTACAATAAAATCATTACAAATATCTGCAACTTTACATCTGAAATGTTATAGCATATTCCATGTGCTCAGAATAGATTACCTTTCTTATAGAATACCTCGGTAACCCATATAGTAACTCGGTAAACCCTTCTGTTTACTCTGTTCTTTGACTGTTCTCTGAAAACCTTCTCGGTGACCACTGTGTCTCTATAACAGTCTTCTTTTTCATGCATACATACACTTCACTCATGCTGTATAAATAGATCTCTTAAAACGGTGATCCAATTCATTGCTTCAATCTTACAAACAAGATTCCTTGAATGAATAACTAAACAAAATATTTCATTGGTTAGATTGTCCTTAAAATCATACACAATCTTCTGGTGCAATTTCCAATGTAATAAAGGTTAGATGTGCCTTGATCTTGTAACACGTTTTCATATGCATGTCCAGGTTCAATGTATTTGGTAACACATTTCACCCGATGTATATCAACTCGATGTGTCATCTTTGCTGCTCAGTAGTCTCAAAAAGATACTCGGTAGACAGCTCGGTGTATACTGCGTTCTGTGACTACTTTCCTCTATAACCGACTAGACTGTGCATACCGACTTCTCTATGTGTACCGACTGCATGATTCAGTAGTGCTAACCGACTAGAATATATATTATGACTTTGAATATAAAAACTAATGGCAATTTGATAAGTAGTAACAATCTCCCCTTTTGACAAAAACTACTTTCAAAGTCATAACTCAAAAATCTATATACTTTGCAAAATGACTATACTTAACAATATATACAATAGTCAATGAAATAGTATATTTAGATATACTCCCCTTATCATTATACTGTACATAACTCTAATTTTTGCATGCTCAGTTCTGTGCTTGTGCTCTGCTTACTCTGCACGATATACTCCCCTTGTATACAATACTCCAAATATTGTATTAAAACTGTATTACCAAAACTGTATCTCCCCCTATATAGTATCACTCCCCCTTTTTGACAAACATCAAAAACTTAATTTCCATCCGGGGGCAGTAACTGATCAAAAATAGATTTATACTTCTTTTGGGCGTCGGTGAGCGCGACAGAGAGTGCATCTTTTACACTTTCCATTAAAGAATTTTGTGCTTGAATATCAGCCAATAGTGGTATCAAGCCATCAAGAGTGCTTCCCTCTTGTGTAGTAGATAGGCGTGTAGCTCGGTTAATCTGTTCTTGAACTGATGAAAGATGAGGAAGGAATAATGTCTGGAGGGTCATTATATCCATCCTGATCTTATGTTCTTCATTTCTGAGTTCCAGTTGTTGAGCCATGAGCTGTTGAAGCTTGGTATAAATTTTTTGAACTGAATTGGGCTCTGTGGTCAACTTATTTGAGAGATCGGTGATCTCTTTCTCAATTATATCAGTTTTATTCTTGATATCTTTAATGAATATGGAAAATGTGCAAAGTTTCTAAAATAAATAAAGAATATGCTTGAGTTGAGGGACAACTCAGCAATGAATTTGACAAGCTTGAGTTTTTCAATAGCTAGAGCTTTTTGTACTTCTTCTATCATTTTTGCAGTAAGCTCTTTGTCTTTTAGCTTTCTCAAGTACTCAGATGCATCAATTCCAGATGTTTCTATTTGATTAAGGAGTTCATCCAGTTGAATGTGGATGGCTGCATTGGTTGACACTGTAGCTGAAGGTAGCATATCTGTTGGCAGTGTCTTTACCTTTTGAAGTACTTTATTCTTCTTTTGAATGGCCATCTATTTTTCTTGTTCGGCCTTTGCTTTGCATAGTTCACCGAAATCAATAAGTGCTTGCCCCTTTAATTTTGAGATATCCACATTGGGAAACACTATCAGTTTAGTCAAATCAACTTTGAAACTATGCTTTTTCACCTTCTTCTCTTTACCTTTGGTCGGTTGAACTAAGACAATAGCTTGAGAGGCTTGTTGACCCTCGGTAGGTTGCTCGATAGAGGAAACACTTTGGTCGGTTCTTGTTCTTGCTATGGTGTCTTTTGGTGTCTTGGTACTGGGTGTCTCAGCTGCTACATTTTCGATGCTTGACGGTGCTTGAGAGGTCTGGTCTTGAGTTGTACCTTCTGCTGCTTCAAACTGGTGACCTTCGGTGCCTTGTGTTGTATCTTTAGGAGCTTCGGTAGAGACAGGTTGAGTGATCAGCGGATAAGGCTGAACTTGTACTAACACAGATTCACTAGATACAAGTTTTGCATATGTAGTGCCTTCTATCATCTCCTATTCCTGTTCCTCTGTATCCATGACATCTTCATCAATTTGAATAGTGTCAACCGGGTCTTGCTCGGTAGCATCAGGACCGTGCTCGGTGACATCAGGATCTTGCTCAGTGACATCAACAATTTCAACTTTAGATTGTTCACCGACATCTTTTATTTTGAAGATTTCTTGCCATTTTGCTTTTGTCTCATTTTCTACATCAATGTATAGCCCATTCATCAATTTTAAGGCTCTCTATTTGACAAGAAATTTTGAATTGTAGGTTGTCAAGTGTTCTTTAATTTCTGCTACAGACATATCAGGAAATAGATGGACTAGACTTCTTTCTCTGATTTGTTTCTCTGAGTCCATTGCATATTTCCACCTGTTATCAATATGCAAGTAAAGTTCATTTGGAAGTGACTTTACTAGTTCTAATGGAACTAGCCGAAACTTTAGAAGTGTGCAAATGACAGATTCTTCATTTTGTCTCTTCTCATCATTATTCCTAGTCTCATACTTGACATATCTAAAGGAACCAAATCCACCATATTCTTTTAGATTTGCACAAAAGTTTTCAACACTATGTATATTTACCTTCTTGCTTTTGACAATTTGGAATTTGTTGGCATCCTCAGATTCTGTATCACTAGACACTTTTGCCAAGATGAGTCTCAGAGTATATTTCTTGTAGGTATTGGTTACCTTGGGAGCAGTAACACTCTTTTGTTTCTTACTCGGTGATGCAGCTGATGCTCTTGTATTAGGTCTCTTTGTTGGAGGAGTCGGTAGGGCCTTTGAAATGTCCTATTTCTTTCTTTTCAATACTTTACCCTTAGGCAGTTCAGTGCTCAATGTTATTGTTGCCTCTTGAGCTTCTGATTCCTCTTTGGTGATGGCAAGAGTACCTTTGATAGGTGTGGAGGAAGATTCTTCTCCAAATTTCTTAGCTAATGCCTTAATCATCTTTGTAGCCTTTCTTGTAGCTTTGGGTACTACAATGCTCATTTTTACCTTTTCCTTAACTTCTTCATAAGTTCCATATATCAGTTCGATAGCATGCCTTGGCAATGTAAGAAATGCATCAATTTGTTGTTGTGTGATATCATAGTCAATCTCGTAACCCATTGGTGGCAAAGATTGAGTTCTTGGTTCCACAACATTCACATAATAGTAATCGGTGTCTACCTCAAAGCATATATCATCTTTATATTTCTCTACCAGCTGGGGTGGAATCCGGTACCTGTTGTGCATCTTCTCTTGAAATTTGCTGAAGTAGTCATCCATTATATCATTGAAATTATCTCCCAATTTCTTGATAAAGTTGTTAATTTGATGGGTGATTGGTCGGTGTAGCTCCCAAACTACTTTACCGATTGATGGAAAGAATTTCTCAAAGTAGAAAAACATGCATACAAGAAGTGAACCAAACTTCAATGTATTTGCCGAGTTGTTCTTCTTCGGCTTCCTTATTGTGTTCAGGTTCTTAAACAAGTTCTTCAATAACACTTCACATAAGTCTACTTTCATTCCCTTTTTCACTATTTTATAAGCTAAGTCAACTACTGCATAGGGTACACTATTTTCCCTTGGTGATTGGAAGAAACAGTAACCAATTACTCTAATTGCAAACTTAAGTTCTGCATCAGTGACATTGTTCAGTTTCAGTCCTCAGTAATCAGATTCTACTCCAGTTAAGCTGATTAACTCCTTCTGTGATATCATCTTCTGTGCTCTTGCATGATCATAGATAGGATAATCGGTGAGCACATGAATGATTTCCTTAGTGATTTTGAATGGTTGCTCCTCTAGCCACATGAAATCATCATGAACTCTGCTCAAAACAAACTTGACCCACTGGGGTTTGAACACACACGGATAGGTTAGGGCTTTAGTTAATCCCTTGATTTTGATATGCTCGTACTTTCTATCCATTTTGCCATCAGTACATAGCTCATCATAGGTGTCACTTATCTCAACATGACCGAGTTCTTCAACACGACATTTGGTGAAGAATCTAACATCTTCGACTAACAAGACTCAATTTGGGATGAGTGAAAAGCCAGTTTTGTCATCCAGTTCAGAGGCGACTTTAGGAGTCAAAGTGTACTTCAGTGAGGGCTTCTCGACATTCTTGACAACTATGGGATCTTGGATCTTGGGTGCCATTTGTAAATTTGAGATAAAACTTAGCAGACTATCCTTAAGGTTTGACGGTTTACAAACAATAGACGCTTCACACTCAGTAGATAATAGCAATTTGATAAGATCGGTAAACTAGCTTAACAGTGTGATGAGATTTATGTAAATACCTTGGATTCGCTTTGAATGAGGTTTGATCACCTTGATTCGCTCTGCTTTGCTCTCTTGAAAACTTGGTGAATGAAAATGACCGCAAAAATACTTTTAAGTACACAAAATACCTTATCGGGCTTCGTGCGGGTTAGGTCAAAAACATTAAATGCACTCGGTTCACCTTTAACCGATTTACTCTCTTTTTTTCATTTTAACCGAGCAACCAAATTTTCTTCATTTACCGACTTGACAGGTTTCCTGTAACGTACTTTTGATAGAATTTCAAACTTACTAATGCATCTTAACTATGCAGATTTTGAATTTAGTACATAATAGAATAGGAACTGTTATGATTTTAACCTTCAGAGAATGCAATCCCTTCATACCTTTTTTGATTAATTTGGAATCGGTGCACCTAACTCGGTAGGTAAGGTGCTTTATTCATTTGACACAATTTCCTTCTTTTTCCAAATCATCTTTAATTTTTCTTTTATCTCTTCAGTGTCTCCTCTAGATTGATCTCTGCAGTCTCCAGCCAAGTGTCCAACTTTGTGACAATGAAAACATACCATACCAGGATTTCTCCATGATCTTTGGTTGTTCATTCTAAACCTTATAAAATAGTTGACACTTATATGTCCATATCTTCCACAACATTCGCACCATATCCTTGTATTGTTATCCCATGGTACTACTGCATATTGTCGGTAAGAATTTGTGTGAGTTCGGTAACCTCTAGTGTTTGTTCGGTGTGCATACCACATGTAGTTCTTTTCCTTAAGCTAGCACTTCTCGGTACTATGTCCATATCTATTGCAGTTTTTACAAAATCCTTTGAATTTTGCCTTCTGATAGTTGTTAATAGACTTTGTCCTACATTGATTAGATGTGTGACCATATTTATTACAATTGTAACAATAACCATTTGACTTAGTGTTACTCGGTTGCTTACCTTTTCTGATTTGGCATATGTTGGCAGTATGACCTTGATTTCCATAGTAGTAGCAAATAGGCTTCTTTCTTTTGATGTTATTCCTATTTCTAGCTTGCTTTGATGATTCTCCTCTCTCGATAGTGTGGATTCCTTTCTCGGCAGATTCTTTTCCTTTGTAACCGAGTCCTGCATCTTTGTTGGGTCTTCTTATATTCAGTTTCTCATCCAAGATCTTTGATGCTTCATAACTCTTCTTCAATGTTACTTTGGATTTCTTCTCTTTTTCAAGTTCATTGGTCAACCTTGATACTTCATGTTTCAATGCTTGATTTTCATCATTCTTCAGATTTGCTTCATGATGTGCATAACCTAGTTGATCTATCATATTTTGTTGAGTTCCAGTCAGCCTTGTGATTTCATCATTATTATCAGATACTAAGACTTCAAGTTGTTGTTTCTCTCTTTTTAGATCTCTTGCTTTATCCTCTGCTATCCTCAATGCATCTAGATTTTCAATCATCTATGTACTGAAATGTTCATGTTCTCTTTTCATTTCTTTTAGTTGATCAACCAATGCTTTGTTCTTTTCTTTCAATACTCCAATCATTTCTTTAGTTTCTTTAGATATACTATTCTTAGATGATGTTGCAATTTGTTCCACTAACTCTTGAGAATCCTGCAAGTCATCAGATAATCTTCTTCTTACTTTCAGAGATTTTTGCATTTGCCTTTGCATGTCTGCAATCACTTGATTAGCATGATCCAGCTCTTCTTGCAGATACACAATCCTCTGAGATTGTTTATAGCCTTCCATTGATAAGATATTTCTCTTTAGGTAGTTAAACCCTTTTCCAAGATTGAAGCTCTGATACCAATTGTTAGGCCCAATATGGAAAGCTAATGTATTGAGAGGGGAGGGGTGAATCAGTACTCCAAAACTTTTCTTGAATAATAACTTTACTGTTATGCATAAACAAAATAGTGCAGTAACATAAAATAAAGTTAAAACAAATAGATAACAATCATACATGATTCACTCCATAACACATATATTTTGGTTACGCAGAAACTCTTGGTTAGAGAGAAAACCTGCAGTGGGGATGGCACCCACAACTTCACTACTGCAATAATAAAGAATGCTCGGTTAGAGCTACATTTTAGCTATTTTTGATAGCTTACCCTATTAGGAGTAATAAGATCTGTTAGATCTACCTTGCTAAAGGATTTTACAACATTTATTCTGAATGCTGCACCTGGTTAGAGGCTTTACAATTTATAGACTTGATTAGAGTCTTTTACCCTGTTAAAGGTTTCTCTTTTAACTTCACAATATTACAATAAAATCATTACAAATATCTATAACTTTACATCTGAAATGTTATAGCAGATTCTATGTGCTCAAAATAGATTACCATGCTTATAGCATACCTCAGTAACCCATATAGTAACTCGGTAGACCCTTCTGTTTACTCTGTTCTTCGACTGTTCTTTGAAAAACTTCTCGGTGACCACTGTGTCTGTGTAACAGTCTTCTTTTTCATGCATACATACACTTCACTCATGCTGTATAAATAGATCTCTTAAAACGGTGATCCAATTCATTGCTTTGATCTTACAAACAAGATTCCTCGAATGAATAACTAAATAAAATATTTCATTGGCTAGATTGTTCTTAAAATCATACACAATCTTTTGGTGCAATTTCCAATGTAATAACGGTTAGATGTGCCTTGATCTTGTAACACGTTTTCATATGCATGTCCAGGTTCAATGTATCTGGTAACACATTTCACTCGGTGTATATCAACTCGGTGTGTCATCTTTGCTGCTCGGTAGTCTCAAAAAGATACTCGGTAGACAACTCGGTGTATACTGCATTCTATGACTTCTTTCCTCTGTAACCGACTAGACTGTGCATACCGACTTCTCTATGTGTACCGACTGCATGATTCGGTAGTGCTAACCGACTAGAATATATAGTATGACTTTGAATATAAAAACTAATGGCAATTTGATAAGTAGTAACAACAGTTTCCCCCCATGTTTTTTGACAGGGATTTGGGGGAACACCCCCAAGATGGGGTCAAGGGGCAGCGCCCCTAGCGCACTCCCTATCATGATACAAGGCGGGGTCAAGGGGCAGTGCTTTGTGAGGTCAAAAAGACTTATTATTTTATAAAAGCGTCGGGTGTTATTTTTTCTATTGGCTGACATGTTGTAATCCTAATTTTGTAACCAAAATAACTCTTGATAAAAATAAGGGTTAGGGTTTTCTGTAAAGAATTTTGTAGCATTTTGTAGTTGTATTCAGTTGCAAGGAGATTTCTAGTTGTAATTGGTTTTGATTTACTGGATAATAATATTGGACTCCTTGTTTGGTGGATGTAGCCCAAGATAGGGCGAACCACCTTAAATATTGTCTCTTCATTGTTATTATTTATTGTTTTTCATTCTCGTGTTTAATATTTATCTGCATATACTTGATATTTTTTGCATGCAATTCCTAATAAGTGGTATTAGAGCTGGTTGTGTTCGATTATTGTCTGATGGAAGATCTCTCGATTGAGTGGGAGTCTCACGATTAAGTGGGAGAAATGGAGGATGAGGATAAATTGAAGGTAGAATAATTCAATGGGTAGAACTATCAGTTATGGAAGATTCAAATGGAGGATTATATCTATTAGAAGGATTTATGGAGTTTGTTGGAAGGAACAACCAAGAAAGGCACAATGAGTGATGAGGATTGGAATATTTTGGATAGAAAGGCACTAGGAACCATTTAGCTATGCATGACACCATATGTAGCATTCAATATAACAAAAGTGACAATGATTGTAGAACTGGTATCGACATTGGTTATATTGTATGAAAAACCCTCAGCCTCAAATAAGGTATTTCTCATGATGCATTTATTTAATCTGAAAATTATTGAAGGTGGATCTATGAAAGATCATTTAAATGAGCTTAATATGATTACTATTCAGTTGACTTCTCTAAAGGTAAATTCGATGAAGTTAGAGCTCTCCTGATATGATGTTCTTTGCTTGAAAGCTGGAATAGTTTGGTAATATCAGTTAGTAACTTTGTTTTTAGTTCAAAAAGCTTGAAATTTGATGATGTTGTTGGTGTTATTCTGAGTGAGGAAATACGTAGGAAAATCTCAGGTGGGTCCACATCAAGTAGTGTTTTGAATGTAGAAAGCAGGGGTAAACCAAATTAGAGAGGAAAAGGTTTCAAATGTCATGGGAAGTCACGAGGAAAATCAAAGGATGAGAGATCCCAATCCAAAGGACCAAAAGACTACTAGTATTATGAGAAACTAGGTCATCTGAAGAAAGATTACTGGTCTCAGAAGAATAAAGAAGGAGACAAACAAGAAGGTAATATGGAGGAAAATGTGGTAAGTAATAAATCTGAAGAAAATTCTTTGATTCTTTCCCTAGATAATGTTGATTAATGGGTTTTATATTTAGGGGCTTCATTTCATGCTATGTCCCATAGAAGTTATTTTATTGATTATGTCCAAGGGGATTTTGGGCTAGTGTATTTGGTAGATAATGAGCCCTATCAAATTGTTGGAAATGGAAGAATTAAGATTAAGTTGTAAAACGGGAATCATTGGCTACTACAAGAGGTAAGGCACATTCCAAGGCTAAGTAGGAATTTAATTTCAGCAGGGCAACTAGGTGATGAAGGTTGCACAGTTACTTTTAATGATAAAAATTGGAAGGTTTTAAAGGGTGCCTTGATAGTAGAAAAAGGTGTGAAAGTAGGCACCTTATATCTTTGTACAGGTCATATTGTTCCTTCTACTTTAATTGTTGTAGAGAAAACCCATACACTTTTAGGAATAGTTGTTGTGGGTTCGTAGGAAGAAACTAAAACAATTATTGTAGGTTCTAAGACAACACTATGGCACAATAGACTTGGGCATATGAGTGAAAAAGGTACGAAGGTCCTTCATTCTAGAAGGGTTTTACCAGGTTTGAAATGCATTAATATGGATTTTGTTGAAAGTTGTGTGTATGGAAAATAAAAGAGAGATATCTTTCTCAAGGATAGGAAGAAAAAGAAAGATTAAAAGTTGGAGCTTGTGCATACAGATGTATGGGGACCAGCTCAGGTATATTCTCTCGGTGGCTCTTAGTATTATGTTACATTGATATAGATGCAACTAGGATGGTTTGGATTTACTTCCTTAGGAAGAAATCTGATGTATTTAAAACATTTAAGAAATGGAGAAGCTTGATTGAAAATGAGACAGGTAAAATATTAAAAAGTCTAAGATCTAATAACGGTGGTGAGTATTATAGCAAAGAATTTGAGGATTATTGTTCCATTAATGGAATTTGTAGGAATAAAATGGTTCCAAGAACTCCACAAGAAAATGGAGTGGTTGAGCGCATGATATTTCATGTCGGGCTGCCTTTAAACATGTGGGAAAAGGCTGCCAATATTGTTGTATATTTAATTAATAGAGTTTCTTCAACTCCTTTGGGTTGTGGTATTCCAGAGGAAGCATGGACACGTAAGAAGGTGAGTTATTATTTTTTCAAAACCTACGGATGTGAAGCATTTGCACATGTAGATTCTAAAAATAGAACCAAGCTAGATGCAAAATCAAAAAAGTGTATTTTTCGTTGGATATGACATTGATGAATTTGGTTATAGGCTTTGGGATGTTGAATATCAAAAAATTATGAGAAGTAGGGATGTTGTATTCAATGAGAAGGTGTTGTACAAAGATCAGTTGCAGCAACATGAGAATAAAGAAAAGGATTTTGTTGTACTAGATGATATTCCAGATAGTGATGTTCCAGTGGTTCCTCATGCTCCGCAATAACAACCAGAAATACCACAAACTCTAGTGAATGTTAGATGATCAACAAGGCTAAGTAGACCTCCTGATAGGTTCTCACCCTCTTTGTATTCTATTTTGTTAACAGATTCTAGTGAACTAGAAGGATACGATGAAGCTATGCAGGTGGATACAAAGGTTCAATGGGAGCTTGCCATGAAAGAAGAAATGGACTCCTTGTGTAAAGACTAGACTTGGGAATTATGTAAGTTGCCTATAGGTAAAATGGGTTTACAAAACAAATGGGTTCATAGGCTAAAAGAGGAATATGGAGGTAAGAATAGATTTAAAGCCAGGTTAGTTGTTAAATGATTTGCACAAAAAAAGGGCATTGATTTTGCTGAATTTTTTTCTATGGTTGTTAAGATAACTTCTATTTGTACTATATTAAGTATTGTGTCTACTAAAGATTTTCATTTGAAATAGTTAGATGTGAAAACCTCCTTTCTCCATGGTGATTTGGAGGAGGAGATATATATGGAACAACCCCAAGGATTTGAGGTCAAAGGTAAGGAGAATTTTGTGTGCAAATTGCAGAAGAGTTTATATAGCTTGAAACAAGCACTTCAACAATGGTACTTGAAATTTGATAGTTTTATGGCTGAGCAAGGCTACATTAGGTGTAATTTTGACCATTGCATTTATTTTAAGAGGTTGGATACATAAAGCTACATTATTTTGTGTTTATATGTTGATGACATGCTTGTAGAGGGGTCTAACATGGATCACATTAGAGAGTTAAAACATCAGTTAGCAAAATCATTTGCTTTGAAGGATTTGGGGGAAACAAAACAAATCCTTGGTATGAAAATTTGCAGAGATAGGCAGAATAAAAAATTGACTCTCTCCCAGGTTGATTATGTTGAAAAGGTGTTGGAGAGATTCCATATGGAGATTGCAAAATTTGTTAGCACACCTTTGCCTAGTCATTTGAAATTGACTAAGGAGATGTGTCCAAAGACACAAGAGGAGAAAGACAAAATGTCCAAGGTACCATATGCTTTAGTTGTAGGAAGTTTAATGTAGACCTTAGTATGCACAAGAATAGATATTGCACATGCTGTTGGAGTCATAAGAAGGTATATGAGTAATCTCGGATCGGAGCATTGAAATGTAGTAAAATGGGTTCTTAGGTATTTGAGGGGTATATTCAATAAATATTTATAATTTGGGGGTTTTAATACTAATTTAGCAACTTATTTAGACTCATATTTGGTAGGGCATATTGATACCAGGCAGAGTACTACAGGTTATATCTTTACTATTGGTGGGACAATAGTGATTTGGATCTCTAGTTTGAAAAATGTGGTTTCTTTATCCACCACAGAGGCAGAGTATGTACAATAGAGGTAAGAAAAGAGATGATATGGCTATAATATGTCATGGAAGAATTGGGCAAAAAATAGGCTAATAGTTATTTGTTTATAGATAGCCAAAGTGCCAACCATCTTGCAAAGAATTATGCCTTGCGTTGAAAGACAAAACACATACAATTGAGGTATCACTTCATTCGGTCAGTGTTGGATGATGGACAATTAAGGTTGGAAAAGATACATATAGATGAAAATACAGTGGATATGTTTACAAAGGTAGTGACAAGGTAGAAGTTGAGCTCCTCTTAGCTTTGGTTGGTCTTTAGGATTGAAAAAAATAAGAAAAAATAACAAAGTATAGGGTGTTTCATTCCAGTGGGAGCTACAGGGTCGGTAGTGTTATGATCAGTCTCCAAGTTGGAGATTGTTGTTATATGGAGCATAATCAGACTCAGAGGTTAAATTTTCCCTACTATCGACACAGTTTCCCCCCCATATTTTTCAATGGTGGTTTGGGGCCAACACCCCCAAGATGGGGTCAAGGGGTAGCACCTTTGGCATGCTCCCTATTGCAATACAAGGTGGGGGTGAGGGGCAGTGCCCCACGATGCCAAAAAGACTTATTATTTTATAAAGGCATCAAGTGTTATTTTTCTATTGGCTGACATGTTGTAACCCTAATTTTGTAACTGACATAATTCTTGATAAAGGCTAAGGGTTAGGGTTTTATGTAGATAATTTTGTAGCATTTTGTAGTGGTATTGAGTTACAAGGAGAATGCTAGTTATAATCAATTTTGATTTATTGGATAATAATAATGGACTCTATATTTGGTGGATGTAGCCCGAGATTGGGTGAACCACATTAAATATTGTCTCTTTGCTATTATTATTATTGTGTTTTTCATTCCCGTGTTTAATATTTATCTACATATAATTGATATTTTTTGCATGCAATCCTAACAAAAAGGAGGGCTCACTTCCTAAAGGAAGAAAGAATCCACCATAGAGGCACAACTATCACATAGAACTGTAATTCCAAAAGAAACCTTAGGTTAACTACCATCGGTACCAAACAACATCAACATACAACCATACTGATCAACCACTTTTCATCAACAAAGATAGATCTCCTTTTTACAATCAACTTATGCAAATCCTTTTGTATATGTTTCATTATAACTATTATTTATATATACCGAACTCCAAAATAGATTTTCCAAGTCGGCCAAGGAGATAATAAAACACAATTAAAAATAGGTCTTCACTAAGCATTCCTATGGTGGAAAGGAATGAGAAGTGGACCACACCACAATACAACAACATATTATCCAAACGCCACAATTATCGGACCAAAAGATAGAGCATCTAGGGTCAACTGGGCCAGGAAAGAACATAGCCAAATTTTTTTTTCTAGAGCACACCAACACATTCCAAATCAGAATAACAAGGACACATGCATGACTAGCATAAATCCAAAAATGCAACAGGAGAACGGGAAACGCAAAGAAATGTAGAACTCTACAAACTATTCTAGACAATCATCATCGTCACTGCATAGACTTCCGAAACACAAATTCCAGACCACCAAAACATGAGAGTAGTATGTCAAGGAAATATCCAACAAAATGTCACCACATCATGATAATATATGCAACAAATTAGAAATATAGAGAAAAACCAAAATACTAAAACACATAATTAGTACGTTGACATCAATGATATTCATACTAATACATCAAGCAGCTTCATATTTGCGACACAAAGAACATATCAAAAACTAAAATTGAAGAAGATAGGCCCTTATAGGGTCTAAAAGAATTTTTCATCCAAATTTTATGAGAATGGGTTTAGATATCTCTCTTGTCTTTAAAATTTTTGATCTTTGCAAGTATCAATAAGGGAGAGACAAGTGTGTAAGGGAGCATACATGTAGATTTATATGACATATTAGAATGCATAGATCAAATGATTGAAAAGAAATATGAGGAAATTTATTCTTGTGTGGCAAAGAAAATGATCTGAAAGTAGTACATGGAGTAATTGATCTATTAGAAAGACAAGGTTGTATATGAGGCATCTTAGTTGAAAGCTACATAATTGGCTAAGTATGGGATCCTAATTCTAGAATTTCCAAAATGTTCATGAGTTCAAAACTCATGGAACATTTAATTTTACTTGGCATGTCTAATGTAAGATCATCTAGGTGTATAATAAATCTTGTCACCAAAAATATATAAATAATAGTTCTTGTTGCTTTGTTTGTTGTCAGTTTTTGGTGCGGTGTAGATGGAAATTCATCTTTTTTTACAAATTCAAGAGTTTATTTTTGAAAAGGATTCTAATGATCTAAAGAAAGTGGTGCAGAGGGTAGGAGGATCTACCCAAACACCTAAGGAATCTTACCCACACCCACACAACTCATTCCTCAAGACCTCTCATTGGTTAAACACATCACCTCTGATCCCCTACTCTCCACATACTAGAATAACACCCCCAACACACTGTCTCACTGTTTTAGGACAGTCAAAAGCATAAATGATAATATTTGTTGACCAAACAACTCATAAAACTCTCTCCCTTTGGTTTAAAAAATTCCCAATGTACTCAAGACACTCACACATCCCATTAGTCTCTATCCATTTCCATACATACTCCACTAAACCATTAAACACAACTTTGAAACTAAATAAACAAAATATACCTTCTTGCTGTCCTTATTGATAGACCCGTACTCAGAGATCTATAACCTTTGAAAAAAACATAATTTACTCAATCTCTTCAGTGAGATTATTCCAAACTTAACCATAAACAACATATCCAAAATTTAAGAAGATCCAACGGTTCAGTGATGAGATATTGCCCTCGCATTAGGACTGTTGCAGTCACACCCCAAATCTGACTGTTTTTCAGTCTGAAACCTTCATGAAGCACGTGCCAAATCCATCATGGAACCCTGCACACACCATGGATAGGTAAAATACATCCTTACCCTCATCCCTGCCCAAAATGGGGTTTGGAAAAACATCTAAACAAAATTTATTACATTTATGAGGCCACTGGATGCCCTAGTAAGGGTTTTGACAGTTTTGAAACAAATGTTAATATATTCCACAAATGATAATAAAATTGCACCAAATAAAAACCAAATTAATCTTAGTTCATTTAAATTTCATCCTAGTAAGATAACTTAATCAAACAAATGCATATCAATTTGCAAATGAACAAATTTCAGTCTGTCATACGTTGAAAACTCAGAAAATACAAGGAAAAATGCAATTTTATTGCTCCACTTCTCAAATCTCGACCTCCACATACAATATCTCCCTAAAAATGGATTAATTACATCATTTTATAGTTCTCCAAGCCTTCTAAGGCTGAAATGTAACTAATAACCACCTATAACTATCCTTTTTTGTATTTTTGCAACATTTTGCAACAAAAGTTGCTCAAAAGTTGTCAAGATTGACAATTTCATTTGTCAGCTTGACAATTTGAAATCTAATCGCCCCAAGCCACTCAAATAGTCATTAAATGACCTTTTAAACATTATTACATCATTTATTCATCATATTTATCTATTCTATCCTCAAAACCCAATTTTAGCCTTTTTAGGCCTATTTTGCCAATTTTGACAATTTTACATCTTTTCATCTTTTCATTAAATTGATTGGCACTAATGGCCCATTTACATTTTAAAATGACCTCATAGGTCTCATTAGCTTCCTCCAAGGCCCTGTATCATCATATGATCCCTTGAACTCACTGTGCTCACGGTGCCCCTGCACCAGAAAGATGGTAAGAAATTTTGGGATATCATTAAGAAAAGAAGTTAGTCAAGCCATAATAAGTATGAAGGACTTTGGAGTTTCAAATTAACTCATGCCTTAATGATCATATTTTTTGGCCAATTCATAACTCTGACACTAGAATGTAAACAGAGTGAAGTGTAAAAATGTACATACAAGAAGACACCTCAGGTGTAGATTATACATTACAAAAATGCACCTAAACTAAAATGCATGGAAAATTACTAAGTTTCCTATGACACTTTTGGTTCAATCTGATCTTGCTTCAATAATTCTTCAAAATTTTACAAAGAGGATTTCATTTGAGACTGATCAAGACCTTGAGTGTGGCTTGTGATAACCTTGACCCGAGCGATAGAATCTCCAAACCAACATAGCATTTCTTGTGTTTCTTTAGGAGAGATCCTAAGTTATCTAGAATGACTTGCAGAACTACTAGTTTATGAATTGAGGATATAGAAAAGTCCTCCTTATCGACTTCTACATTGACTAGTAAACTGAACTGTTTGATGGTGACATCTACATGAAGAGTTTTCTGGTTTTCATCAAGGAATGTATAAGAAAATTATGATATTTTTTCAACGATTTCCTTTTCTTTATCAATACATTCTTTTTGTGCATTCCTCATGTCTTTTATAAGTCTCTCTAGAGTGTTCATATGATGTTCCAATGTTTCTCTTTGTTCAATGTAATGTCTCGGGAGGGAAGCACTTTATTATCAACTAGAACATCTAGTTCAAATATTCTAACTTCAACCAAGTGTCAAAGTCTTTCTCCTATGGTTCTTGTATACACCTAAAAATGGTTCAAAGATAATTAGTTGAATAAGAAATTATTTAATTAATCCCCCTTCCCAATTTAATTGAATTCATTAGCAATTTGATTAAATCCCTTTCATCTGCTTATTAATAAATCTAGGGATTTATTTAATAGGCTCATCTCAATAGTCCCCTTTGATTAATTAATCCAAATTAATTAATCCTCCCCCCATTTAATTCATTCCTTCTAATCCCCTAATTAATTAAAACAAATCAATTTATGAGTTGTTGAATGTTAATTAGCCCTTTCCTATTATTTGAATTTTTAAATTCAAATTACCCACATGCCTCCTATCTTCTAACCACCCTCTAACCTAACCCATTCCACCTAACCCTAGGTTTAACTAACCCTATCATATCTTGCACATCCTAACCTGCTTATCTTAACCTCCTATGGGTTGGATATCCTCTCCTTGAGACACATGACACTTATGCCACATGTCTCCTCCCTTGGACACTTTCCCTCTTATGAGCAAGGCTCCTTAACACTTGTCACCATAGAGATGACAAGTGTCCCTTCCTCCAACCTCTTCTCCAACCTCCTCCAATTTCACCCATGATATTTTCAGACTCAATCTTGACCGTTGATTCCTGTCACCTCACCCCTGGCCTTGGAAATCCTATAAATATCCCCCATTTTGGAGAACAAAGGATCCCATCTCATATCATTTTAGGCATTGTTACTATAGGCATATCCATTCTGGTGTATCATTTAAGCATTGTTATCATAGGCAATTGCATCTTAGATCTAGTTTAATTTGATCATATTCTAGTATAATTGTTGAATCATATAGCATAATCAATCTCATCTAGCTTGCATATCATATCATTTTAAATCCTCCATCTAGTTGTAGTCAAGTCACTGGGATTGCTTATCCAGATCTGAGAGAAAATCCACACTCGCATCTCTTAGGAGGCGATAGGTCGCTTTGTCATGGTTTATCTTTCATTTGATTTCAATTTTCTAACCATGCTTGTAATGATCTATTGAGAATTTTTCTTGCAGCTGCATGTACCCTAGTTCACACACACGACATTTTGGCACCCACTCTAGGGCTTAGCCCCTTTGATCTTTAACAAGTTTTCTTGCAAGAAATCTCATTGAGAGGTTGATTAGCTCTTTCGGTACACAAATTATCTCTTTCGGGTTCCAGATTCATGTTCTTGGCCTCTTTTGTAGTGTTCTGACACCTCAAATGGTGTTTTGGGAGATTTATCAACTCTGTTTTTTATGTTTTTCTGTACTTTAGCGCTTTCAGTCTATACTTTAGCATTTTTGGTCTGTCTTGTAGTGCTTCTGGTCTATCTTGTAGCGCTTCTGGTTTGTTTTGGACTGCTTTTGGTCAATTCTGCAATGTTTTCAATCAATTCGGCAGCGTTTCTGGTGTTCAAAATAACGTTTTTGGTTAATTTGATGGTGTTCTTGGAACATTTGATAGCATTCTTGGTCAATTTGATAGCGTTTTTAGTTTTTCATTGATTTTTCTAATGTGCTATTCTTCATTTCTCATTTATGCTTCTAGACTGTCATTTTCTTGAGGTATATGCGAGATTAAGCAGAGGTATACACGAAGACATCATTTGAAGGTGAATTTAGGTTTTTGTAGAAGCATATCAGCATTACACCGGTACTGAATCTAGCATATGAAGATGCTATTTTGTATAGTACATTCTTATTGGATTTAACCATCCAACTGTAGTCAGTGTGACTCCCATTTTGTGATTGAGCAGTGAGCTCTAGGCTGTTGGCCTTTCTGCATGTGCAGACCCCATTTATGTACACTTACTATCTTCAATAGTATCATCTGATTGTGGGTAAGGTTTCCCACCATGGTTTTTCCCCTTATAGGGTTTCCATGTACAAATATTGGTGTTATGTGTTGTGGATGACTTTATGTTTATGTTTCATGCATTAATCTTTACCGATATAGCAATTTACTATTAACACTGTCTACTAGCATACTTAACTGGTTTACCGGTATTAAGCATTAAGTTGGTTAAATGTTTTTAGTTTGAATTTATTAGACAACTGATTCACCCCCCTCTCAGTTGTCTCTGGGACCTAACAATTGGTATCAGAGCCTAATCCTCTTTTGCAGAAGTTTAACAACTTGAGGAGATCCAATGTCTACTAATTATTTTAGGAAGGATAGTCCTAAACTTGATGGAACCAACTATGGGATATGGAAGATCAGGATGGAGACACATCTGAATTGCATTGGTAAAGACATCTGGGAAGTTACAAAGAATGGTTATACTGCTGCTGTAGCTGGTCAGACTGCTCCAACTACCTTAGCTAAAGATGAGGAGAATGATTGCAAAGCAAGAGAAGCACTTTTGAGCGCATTATCAGATCAACAAATCATGGGATTATCAGATAGGTCTACTGCTAAAGCTATTTGGGATCATTTGGAAACACTAAATGAAGGAGATTCCACAGTCAAGATTGTAAAACTTGAAAGCTTCTGAGTCAGGTATGAACATCTGAAAATGGAAGAAGATGAAAGAATTTCTTCTTTTATGGAAAGAGTAAATGAATTTGTTTTGGGTATTAAATGTTGTGGAGGAACTCTAAGTGAGGATGAAATTGTTTTAAAAATCTTAAGAGGATTGCCACCGACATATAAAATGAAGGTTGTTAGGCCCAATATGGAAAGCTAATGTACTGAGAGGGGAGGGGTGAATCAGTAGTCTAATAAATTTACTGTTATGCATATACTGAATAGTGCAGTAACATAAAATAAAGCTAAAACAAATAGATAACAATCATACATGATTCACTCCATAACACATATATTTTGGTTACGTAGAAACTCTTGGTTTGAGAGAAAAACTGCAGTGGGGATGGCACCCACAACTTCACTACTAAAATAATAAAGAGTGCTCGGTTAGAGCTACATATTAGCTATTTCTGATAGCTTACCCTGTTAGGAGTAACGAGATTTGTTAGATCTACCTTGCTAAAGGATTTTACAACATTTAATCTAAATGCTGCACCTGGTTAGAGGTTTTACAATTTATAGACTTGATTAGAGTCTTTTACCCTATTAAAGGTTTCTCTTTCAACTTCACAATATTGCAATAAAATCATTACAAATATCTGCAACTTTACATCTGAAATGTTATAGTAGATTCTATGTGCTCAGAATAGATTACCTTGCTTATAGCATACCTCGGTAACCCATATAGTAACTTGGTAAACCCTTCTGTTTACTTTGTTCTTCGACTGTTCTTTGAAAACCTTCTTGGTGACCTCTGTGTCTCTGTAACAGTCTTCTTACACTCATGCATACACCCTTAACTCATGCTGTATAAATAGATCTCTTAAGACGGTGATCCAATTCATTGCTTCAATCTTACAAACATGATTCCTTGAATGAATAACTATACAAAATATTTCATTGGCTAGATTGATCTCGAAATCATACACAATCTTCTAGTGCAATTTCCAATGTAATAATGGTTAGATGTGCCTCGATCTTGTAACACGTTTTCATATGCATGTCCAGGTTCAATGAATCTGGTAACACGTTTCACTTGGTGTATATCAATTCAGTGTGTCATCTTTGCTGATCCGTAGACATAAAAAGATACTTCGTAGACAGCTCGGTGTATACTGCATTTTGTGACTGCTTTCTTCTATAACCGACTAGACTATGCATATCGACTTCTCTGTGTATATCGACTGCATGATTCGGTAGTGTTAATTGACTAGAGTATATAGTATAACTTTGACATAAAACTAATGGCAACTTGATAAGTAGTAACAATCTCCCCTTTTGACATTAGTTGAGATGTTTGACAAAAACTACTTTCAAAGTTATAACTCAAAAATTTATATACTTTGCAAAATGACTATACTTGACAGTATATACAATAGTCAATGAAATAGTATATTCAGATATACTCCTCTTATCATTAGACTGTACATAACTTTGATTTTGCATGCTCGGTTTTGTGCTTGTGTGCTCTGCTTACTGTCCTTGGATACTCTGCATACTCTGCTCGGTATACTCCCCCTGTATACTATACTCCAAATACTATATCAAAACTATATCACCAAAATTGTATTACTCCCCAAATATAGTATCACTCCCCCTTTTTGTCAAACATCAAAAACTTTAATTTCCATCTGGGGGTGGTAACTGGTCAAAAATGGATTTGTACTTTTTCTGAGCATCGGTGAGAGCAACAGAGAGTGCATCTTTTACACTTTCCATTAAAGAATTTTGTGCTTGAATATCAGCCAATAGTGATATTAAGACATCAAGAGTGCTTCCCTCTTGTGTAGTAGATAGGCATGTGGCTTGGTTAATCTGTTCTTGAACTGATGAAAGATGAGGAAGGAATAATGTCTGGAGTGTCATTATATCCATTCTGATGTTATGTTCTTCATTTCTTAGTTCCAATTGTTGAGCCATGAGTTGTTGAAGGTTGGTATAAAAATTCTGAACTGAATTGGGCTTTGGGGTCAACTTATTTGAGAGATCGGTGATCTCTTTCTCAATTGCATCAGTTTTATTTTTAATGTCTTTAATGAATATAGAAAATGTACAGTGTTTCTAAAATAAATAAAGAATGTGCTTGAGTTGAGGGGACAACTCAGCAATGAATTTGACAAGTTTGACTTTGCCAATAGCTAGAGCTTTCTATACCTCTTCTATCATTTTTGCAGTAAGCTCCTTGTCTTTTAGCTTGCTCAAATACTCAGATGCATCAACTCCGGATGTTTCTATTTGATTAAGGAGTTCATCTAGTTGAATATGGATGGCTACATCGGTTGACATTATAGCTGTAGGTAGCATATCTGATAGTAGTGTCTTCACCTTCTAAAGTACTTTATTCTTCTTTTGTATGGCCATCTGTTTTTCTTATTTGGCCTTTGCTTTACATAGTTCACCGAAATCAATGACTGCTTGCCCCTTTAATTTTGATATATCCACATTGGGAAACACTATTGGTTTAGATAAATCAACTTTGAAACTATGCTTTTTCACCTTCTTCTCTTTACCTTTGGCTGGTTGGACCAAGACAATAGCTTGGGAGGCTTGCTGACCCTTGGTAGGTTGCTTGGTAGAGACAACACTTTGGTCGGTTCCTGTAGCCACTGTGGTGTCTTTTGGTGTCTCGGTACTGGGTGTCTTAGCTACTACATTTCTAGTGCTCGAAGGTGCTTGAGAGGTCTGTTCTAGAGTAGTATCTTCTCCTGTTGTAGACTTGTAACCTTTGGTGCCTTGTGTCGTATCCTGAGGAGCTTCGGTAGAGACAGGTTGAGTGATTGGTGGATAAGGCTGAACTTGTTGTAAAACGGATTCTCTAGATACAAGTTTTGCATATGTAGTGCCTTCTATCATTTCTTGCTTTGGTTCCTCTGTATCCATGACATCTTCATCTATTTGAATAGTGTCAGCCGGGTCTTGTTCGGTAACATCAGGACTGTGCTCGGTGACATCAGGATCATGCTCGGTGACATCAATGATTTCAACTGTAGATTGTTCACCAACATCTTTGATTTTGAAGATTTCCTACCATTTTGCTTTTGTCTCATTTTCTACGTCAATATATAGCCCATTCATCAGTTTTAAGGCTCTCTGTTTGACAAGAAATTTTGAATTGTAGGTTGTCAAATGTCCCTTTATTTCTGCTACTGACATATTAGGAAATAGATGGACTAGACTTCTTTCTCTGATTTGTTTCTCTGAGTCCATTGCATACTTCCACCTATTATCAATATGCAAGTAAAGTTCATTTGGAAGTGACTTTACTAGTTCCAATGGAGCTAACCGAAACTTTAGAAGTGTGTAGATGACAACTTCTTCAATTTGTCTCTTCTCATCATTATTTCTAATTTCATACTTGACATATCTAAATGAACCTAATCTACCATATTCTTTCAGATTAGCACAGAAGTTTTCAACACTATGTATATTTACCTTCTTGCTCTTGACAATCTAGAATTTGTTTGCATCTTCAGATTTTGTATCACTAGACTCTTTTGCCAAAATGAGTCTCTAAGAAGATTTCTTGTAGGTCTTGGTTACCTTGGGAGCAGTAACACTCTTTTGTTTCTTACTCGGTGATGTAGTTGATGCTTTAGTGTTAGGTCTCTTTGTTGGAGGAGTTGGTAGGGCCTTTGAAGTGTCCTGTTTCTTTATTTTTAACACTTTACCCTTAGGCAATTCGGTGCTTAGTGTTATAGCTACCTCTTGAGCTTCTGATTCCTCTTCGGTGATGGCAAGAGTGCCTTTGACAGGTGTGGAGGAAGAATCTTCTCTGAATTTCTCTGTTAAAACCTTTATCATCTTTGTTGCTTTTCTTGTAGCTTTGGGTACTACAATTCTCATTTTTACTTTTCCCTTCACTTCTTCATAGGTTCCATATGTCAGCTCGGTAGCATGCCTTGGTAATGTAAGAAATGCATCAATTTTCTATTGTGTGATGTCAAAGTCAATCTCATAACCCATAGGCGGCAAAGATTGAGTTCTTAGTTCCACAACATTCACATAACAGTAGTCAGTGTCTACCTCAAAGCATATATCATCTTTATATTTCTCCACTAGCTGGGGTGGAATTCGGTACCTCTTGTGCATCTTCTCTTGAAATTTACTGAAATAATCATCCATTATGTCATTGAAATTATCTCCTAGCTTTTTGATAAAGTCATTAATCTGATGGGTGATTGGTCGATGTAGCTCCCAAACTACTTTACTGACTGATGGAAAGAATTTTTCGAAGTAGAAAAACATGCATACAAGAAGTGAACCAAACTTTAGAGTATTTGCTGAGTTTTTCTTCTTCGGTTTCTTATTGTGTTCAGATTCTCAAATAGGTTCTTCAGTAATACTTCACATAAGTCAACTTTCATTCCCTTTTTCATAATTTTATAAGCTAAGTCAACTGCTGCACAGGGTACACTATTTTCCCTTGCTAATTAGAAGAAATAGTAACCAACTACTCTAATGGCAAACTTAAGTTGTCCACTCTGGTTAAACTGATCAATTCCTTATGTGATATCATCTTCTGAGCTCGTGCATGATCATAGATAGAGTAACCAATGATCACATGAATGATTTCCTTGGTGATTTTAAATGGTTTCTCTTCTAGCCACATGAAATCATCGTGAACTCTGCTCAAAACAAACTTGACCCACTAGGGTTTGAACACATGAGGATAGGTTAGGGCTTTAGTCAATCCTTTGATTTTGATGTGTTCATGCTTGTTGTTTAATACACCATCGGTACATAATTCATCATAGGTGTCTCTTATTTCAACATGACCGAGTTATTCAACATGACATTTGGTGAAGAATCTCACATCTTCAACTAACAAGACTCGATTCGGGATGAGTAAAAAGGTGGTTTTGTCATCCGGTGCGGAGGCGACTTTAGGAGTCAAAGAGTATTTCAGTGAGGGCTTCTCTACATTCTTGACAACTATGGGATCTTGGATCTTGGGCGCCATTTAGGATTTCAGGTAAAAACTAGTAAAGAGTCCTTAGGGTTTCAGAATTTCAATCGATAGACGCTTTACACTCAGCAGATAATGGCAACAAGATAAGATCGGTAAACCAGATTAACAATATGATGAGATTTGATGTAAATACCTTGAATTCACTTTGAATGAGGTTTGATCACCTTGGAATCACTCTGCTCTGCTCTTTCGAAAACTTGGTGAATGAAAATGACTGCGAAAATGCTTTTAAGTACACAAATTACCTTATCAGGCTCCATGCGGGTTAGGTCAAAAACATTAAATGCACTTGGTTCCTCTTTAACCGATTTACTCTCTTTTTTTGTTTTAACCGAGTAACCAAATTTCCTTCATTTACTGACTTGACAGGCTTCCTGTATTCACCGACTTGATAGGTTTCCTGTTAAGTACTTTTGATAGAACTTCAAACTTACTAATGCATCTTAATTATGCAGATTTTGATTTTAGTACATACTAGAATAGGAACTGTTATGATTTTAACCTTTAGAGAATGTAGTCCCTTCATTCCTTTACTGATTAATTTGGAATAGGTGCACCTAACTCGGTAGGTAATGTGCTTTCTTCATTTGACACAATTTCCTTCAATTTCCAAATCATTTTTAATTTTTCTTTTATTTCTTCAGTGTCTTTTCTAGGTTGATCTCTACAATCTCCAGCCAAGTGTCCAACTTTGTGATAATGAAAACATGCTATACCAGGATTTCTCCATGATCTTCAGTAGTTCATTCCAAACCTTATAAAATAGTTAGCACTAATATGTCCATATCTTCCACAACATTCACACCATATCCTTGTATTGTAATCCCATGGTACTACTGCATATTGTCGGTAAGGATCTGTGTGAGTTCGGTAGCCTCTAGTGTTTGCTTGGTGTGCAGACCACATGTAGTTCTTTTGTTTAAGCCAGCACTTCTTAGTACTATGTCCATATCTATTGCAGTTTCTACAAAATTCTTTGAATTTTGCCTTCTGATAATTGTTAACAGACTTTGTCCTACATTTATTAGATGTGTGACCATATTTATTGCAATTGTAACAATAACTGTTGGACTTAGTGACATTCGGTTGCTTACCTTTTCTGATTTGGCATATGTTGGCAGTGTGACCTTGATTTCCATAGTAGTTGCAAATAGGCTTCTTTCTTTTGATGTTATTCATGTTTCCAGCTTGCTTTGACGATTCCCCTCTCTCGGTAGTATGAATTCCTTTCTTAGTAGAGACTTTTCCTTTGTAACCAAGTCCTGCATCTCTGTTGGGTCTTCTTGTATTCAATTGCTCATCCAATATCTTTGATGCTTCATAACTCTTCTTCAGTGTTTCTTTGAATTTCTTCTCTGTTTCAAGTTCATCGGTCAACCTTGATACTTCAAGTTTCAATGCTTGATTTTCATCATTCTTCAGAATTGCTTCATGATGTGCATAACCTAGTTGATCTGTCATATTTTTTTGAATCCCAGTCAACCTTATGAATTCATCATTTTTATCAGATACTAAGACTTCAAGTTGTTGTTTCTCTCTTTCTAGATCTCTTGCTTTATCCTCAGTTGTCCTTAATGCATCTAGATTTTCAGTCATTTGTGTGCTGAAATATTCATGTTCTCTTTTCATTGCTTTTAGTTGATCAGCCAGTGCTTTGTTATTTTCTTTTAATACTTCAATCATTTCTTCAGTCTCTTCAGATATACTGTTCTCAGATGATGTCTCAATTTGTTCCACTAACTCTTGAGAATCCTGCAAATCATCAGATAATCTTCTTCTTACTATCAAAGATTTTTGCATTTGCCTTTGCATGTCTGCAATCACTTGATTAGCATCATCCAACTCTTCTTGCAGATACACAATCCTCCGAGATTGTTTGTAGCCTTCCATTGATAAGATCTTTCTCTTTAGGTAGTTAAACCCTTTTCCAAGATTCAAGCTCTGATACCAATTGTTAGGCCCAATATGGAAAGCTAATGTACTGAGAGGGGAGGGCTGAATCAGTACTCCAAAACTTTTCTTGAATAATAACTTTACTGTTATGCATATACCGAATAGTGCAGTAACATAAAATAAAGCTAAAACAAATAGATAACAATCATACATGATTCACTCCATAACACATATATTTTGGTTACGTAGAAACTCTTGGTTAGAGAGAAAAACTACGGTGGGGATGGCACCCACAACTTCACTACTGCAATAATAAAGAGTGCTCGATTAGAGCTACATATTAGTTATTTCTGATAGCTTACCCTATTAGGAGTAACAAGATTTGTTAGATCTACCTTGCTAAAGGATTTTACAACATTTAATCTAAATGCTGCACCTGGTTAGAGGCTTTACAATTTATAGACTTGATTAGAATCTTTTACCTTGTTAAAGGTTTCTCTTTCAACTTCACAATATTACAATAAAATCATTACAAATATCTGCAACTTTACATCTGAAATGTTATAGCAGATTCTATGTGCTCAGAATAGATTACCTTTCTTATAGCATACCTTGGTAACCCATATAGTAACTCGGTAAACCCTTCTGTTTACTCTATTCTTCGATTGTTCTCTGAAAACCTTCTTGGTGACCTCTCTGTCTCTGTAATAGTCTTCTTGCACTCATGCATACACCCTTAACTCATGTTGTATAAATAGATCTCTTAAGATGGTGATCCAATTCATTACTTCGATCTTACAGACATGATTCCTCGAATGAATAACTATACAAAATATTTCATTGGTTAGATTGATCTCAAAATCATACACATCTTCTAGTGCAATTTCCAATGTAATAACGGTTAGATGTGCCTCGATCTTGTAACACGTTTTCATATGCATGTCCAGGTTCAATGAATCTGGTAACACGTTTCACTTGGTGTATATCAACTCGGTGTGTCATCTTTGCTACTCGGTAGACATAAAAAGATACTCGGTAGACAACTCGGTGTATACTACATTCTGTGACTGCTTTCTTCTGTAACCGACTAGACTGTGCATACCGACTTCTCTGTGTATATCGACTGCATGATTTGGTAGTGTTAACTGAATAGAGTATATAGTATAACTTTGACATAAAACTAATGGCAACTTGATAAGTAGTAACAAAGGTTACTTCTATAAATGAGTTGAGAACAATGCCTAATACATCAGTAACTAGGGATACATTGAATGTAAAACTTTTAGCCTTTGAAATTGAGGAATTTGGTCTTTTTGCTACTATAAAGACAAATTTGGCCTTTAAAGCATCAACATCATCTGCTCCATCATTTGACAAATCAGTCTAAAAAGCCTTTTATGCAAGAGAACTTGAAGAAACTAGGAAGGAGAATGAAGAGCTTGAAGAACTTGAAGCACTATTTGCAAGGAAAATGCCAAAAGGTCTAGTTGGATGTAAGTATGAAGGTAAAGCACCATTTAAATGTTTCACCTACAATAAAATTGGTCATATGGCTTTGAGATGCCCTAATAGACATGCTAGACTAAGAGAAGAAGCTAGTAGAATATACAAGCCTAATCCTAAATATCAGAGATACATATTTGAGAAGAACCAAGACAAATCTTGTTATATTGCTGATGAAGGTGTGACTGATGATTCTGATGAGGATCCAGCAGACAATGGATGGGTTTTTGTTGCTATAACAGAAGATCAACTAACACCTACTGCTCAACCGGTAGAACACTAGCAGCTAAAGTTGAAGCAAAGGATGAATGGATCATTGACTCAGGATGCTCACATCATATGATAGGAGACAAAGGTAAATTCTTGAACTTTCAAGAATAAAATGGAGGTTTAGTAGGATTTGGAGATGATAAAGCCCGTTCAATCAAAGGTAAGGGTTCAATATTTCTTGATGGTAATCATAACACTGACAATGTCTGCTATGTTGAAGGATTAAAGAATAATCTTTTAAGTGTTGGTCAATTATTTCAGAAGGAATTTCAGTTACAATTTAAAAATGGAAAATGCAAAATCATGAATAGAACTGGTTTGGAAATTGCAACCGGTAATCAGACTAGAGGTAATATCTTTCATTTGAATAACAGTGAAAAGGCATGCTTGATTGCACATATAGATGAAAGTTGGTTATGGCATAAGAGACTATGTCATGTAAACTTTGATTGCATGGTAAAAATCAGTACTTCTAAGGCAGTTAGAGATCTACCTAAAATTATGAAACCTCAGAATATAATTTGTAAGGAATGTCAATTTGGAAAACAAGTTAGAGCTAATTTCAAAAGTATTCCAGACAAATCCAATAATGCTCTTGATTTGATTCACACTAATTTATGTGGTCCAGCAAGAACTAAAAGCTTACAAGGTGATAGATATTTCATGCTAATTATTGATGATTATTCTAGAATGTGTTGGGTTACTTTTCTCAAAGAAAAATCAGAAGCACTTGGAAAGTTCAAACTATTCAAAGCAATGGTTGAGAATGAAACCGGTAAGAAAATCAAATGTTTAAGATCAAATCAAGGAGGAGAATTCACATCTAAGGACTTTAATACATTCTGTGAAGTGAATGAAATTAGAAGACAATTATCAGCACCTCAGACATCACAGCAGAATGGAGTTGTTGAAAGGAAAAATAGAACTATCTTGGATGCAGCAAGAAGTATGTTATCTGAAGCAAATCTACCACATGTGTATTGGAGAGAAGCAGTTAGCACTGTTGTTTATACATTCAACAAGTTCACATCAAAGGTGAAACTGGTAAGACCCCTCATGAACTATAGTTTGGTAATACTCCTACTCTTAAGTATTTCAGAATTTTTGGAGGTAAATGTTATATTAGAAGAGATGAGTATATTGGAAAATTTGATCCTAGAAGTGATGAAGGAATATTTCTTGGTTATTCATCTAAGAACAAGGCATATAGATGTTTTAATAAGAGACTGTAGAAAATTGTTGAGAGTACAAATGTACAGATTGATGAACAATTTAGAGGAACTTCAAGGTACATAGACTCTGAACCAACAATAAAAATTGTGACAAATGAACTAGTACACAATGAAGATCCAATTACCCCGGTACCATCAGAGGATTCCACAGTAATTGAAGAACAACAGCAAATTAAGACACCCTGGTATGTAAGATTGAATCATTCTGAAGATCAGATAATTGGAAACAAATTTAAAGGAGTTATGACAAGAGGAAGATTGGAAAATGAAGAGGTATGTCTTATTTCTCAAATTGAACCATCATCTACAAATGAGGCATGTGAAGATAAATTTTGGATTAAAGCTATGGAAGAAGAATTAGGACAAATTGAGAAAAATAATACTTGGACATTAGTTCCCTAGCCTAAAGATAAAAATGTAATTGGAACCAAATGGGTATTTAGAAACAAACTTAATGAAGATGGTAAAGTTGTCAGAAATAAAGCAAGACTAGTGTGTAAGGGATATTCTCACAAAGAAGGAGTTGATTACAATGAAACCTTTGCACCGATAGCTAGAATTGAGGCAGTCAGATTATTCTTGGCTTTTGCAGCTCACAAGGACTACAAAGTTTATCAAATGGATATTAAATGTGCATTTTTGAATGGAGATCTTGAAGAGGAAGTATATATTGAACAAACTGATGGATTTTCTCTGACAGATGACAATGATATGGTTTGCAGGTTAAGAAAAACTCTGTATGGATTGAAACAAGCCCCAAGAGCTTGGTATGCAAGGTTGGATAAGTATCTTTTAAAGATTGGTTTTACTAAAGGAAATGCAGACAATAATTTATATTACAAATAACTAATGATGACATCTTGATTATAGAAGTATTCATTGATGATATAATCTTTGGAGGAGAAGATGGATTATGTAAGGAATTTTCTGTTAAAATGTAGGAAGAATTTGAAATGTCTATGATTGGAGAAATAAAATTCTTCTTAGGATTGCAGATTTCATAGACTGATAAAGATATATTTTTGAGTCAATCCAAGTACTTGAAAGAATTACTAAAGAAATTTGGGATGGAGAACTCTAAACCGGTAAGCACACCTATGACTACAAATGACAAATTATCTCAAAGGGATGAATCTACACTTGTTAATCCAACTAGATACAAATCTATGATAGGAGGTTTACTGTATTTGACACAAACCAGGCTGATATTATGAATGTAGTATGTATTGTTTCTAGATTTCAAAGTAATCCTAGGGAAAATCATGAATCAGCAGTAAAAAGGATTTTCCGGTACTTACAAGGCACTGCAAATCTTGGATTATGGTATCCTAGAGATAAAATTTTTGATCTATGTGCATACACAGATGCAAATTGGGTAGGAGATGTGGATGATAGAAAAAACACCACTGGAGGAGCATTCTTTCTTGGAAAGAGATTAGTTTCTTGGTTGAGTAAGAAACAGAGTTGTACATCTTTATCAACAACAGAATCAGAATATGTTGCAGCAGCAACTAACTGTACACAGGTACTATGGCTTAAGCAAATGTTGAAAGACATAAAGGTAAAATGCAAAGAACCTATTACTATATATTGTGATAACACTATAGCAATTGATATATCTAAGAATCTGATATTACATTCTAAAACAAAACATGTTTCTATCAAATTGAATTTTCTAAGAGAAAAAGAAAAGGAGATAAAATTGGTTTATGTGAATACTAAAGAACAGCTTGCAGATATTTTCACAAAACCTTTGCCTAAGGAGACTTTTGAATATCTCAGAGATTAGCTTGGAGTCATACCACCACCGGTAGAGACTTAGAAAATTGATGATTGCCATCAACCGGTAGAATTGAAAGACAAATCTTTTACTCTGGTCTTTGATGAGGAAGCTAATTCTCAGGGGGAGTAGTTGGTATATTGAATTGATTGGTATTTTGTATATGAACTTGGTTTTATTATAACTTTGGCATTTGATGTCAAAGGGGGAGAGATATCTATGGAAAAACACATTATCTTTTGAGGAGAGATTGGTATTAAAAAAAGTTTTGGAAAACACATGTTGCTCCTAGGGGGAGAAATTGTTTAGAGGAGATTGTTGGTTTTTGGTATTTGGCATTTATGTTTTGGCACTTTGATGGTTTTTCCATCTTGTGTTGCCATTAATGCCAAAGGGGGAGATTGTTGGCATTTTGGTATGGTTTTTTCATTGATGTCAACACCTATTGAAACACTAGCACTTTGGAGATCCAACAACATTCACTGGCAAGCAAGTAACTATTGCACAGTTACTGGTATATGGTTCACCGACAGGATATAATGTTCTCTAGCACTTGGAATGATATGGAAGACACTTGGTAATGTCAAAGACATCGTATGGACACTTTGTTTTGAAGAATTAATCATTGGTATATTCATATTGGCATATTTGCTTTTATCGGCAAATAGGTCCAGGGTTATCTAGGGTTACACCGACAGGCTTATCTTTTTCAAATCAACATGGCAGGCTATAGAGATGATTTATTATTGTTGTAAATGCATTAAGATGACATGTTCAATCGGTTATTGCATCAGATATTATATTATTTGTAAAATGTTTTTATTGTAATATCTTGTAGAGCCGACGTACTAAAATTGGTCTTAGGGTATGGTATAAATATAAGATCTTATTTGTAAGATCGAATGTGTGGAATGCGAAGAAGAATTGTGAGAAGCTATATGTGAGATTGAGCAAAGGTATACACGAAGACATCATTTGAAGGTGAATTTAGGTTTTTGTAGAAGCATATCAACATTACACCAGTACTTAATCCAGCATATGAAGATGTTATTTTGTACAGTACATTCTTATTGGATTTAACCATCCAACTATAGTCAGTGTGACTCCCATTTTGTGATTGAGCAGTGAGCTCTAGGCTGTTGGCCTTTCTGCATGTGCAAACCCCATTTATGTACACTTACTATCTACGGTAGTATCATTTGATTGTGGGTAAGGTTTCCCACCATGGTTTTTCCCCTTACAGGGTTTCCATGTACAAATATTGGTGTTATGTGTTGTGGATGACTTTATGTTTATGTTTCATGCATTAATCTTTACCGATATAGCAATTTACTGTTAACACTGTCTACCGACATACTTAACTAGTTTACCGGTATTAAGCATTAAGTTGGTTAAATGTTTTTGGTTTGAATTTATTAGACAACTGATTCAACCCCCCCTCTCTCAGTTGTCTCTGGGACCTAACAGGGGGAAGAATCTCTGCTTAAGACACTCACCATATGTCCCTCTTGAGTGTATGTGTGAACTCCCCTTTTGAGACCTTATTGCTAGGCTCATAACGGGACTCCACTAGCTCTCGCAAAGACAAAAACACAAGCGCCCTTTAAGGGGTGACAAGGCTATGTCAGCTGACAGGGTACCAAGTGTGGGATAAGAACTAATAATGAAGCCAATCTCCTTAGGATAGACTGAATGATGTGTTTTCAATTGTTCAAAACCTGTGAAAACTTGGGCTTTCTTTAAAGCTTCTTGAACATACACTTTATGTGTCCTTTTGGACAAAAATATATTCTGAATTATGTGTCTGTAAGTCAAGTCAAGATATCATCCATTGAAATACAACAAAAATTGCAAACTCAAACTTCAAATTCTCAAATTTATAATTTTCATAATAGATTAGCTCTTTCGGTCCAAATAGTCGCTCTCACAGTCCAAATAGTAGCTCTCACAGTCCAAACAGTCGCTCTCATAGTCCAAACAGTATCTCTCACGGTCCAAACAATCTCTCTCACGGTCCAAACAGTAGCTCTCACTGTCCAAATAGTAGCTCTTTTGGTCCAAATAGTTGCTCTTTCAATCTAAACAGTCGATATTTCAGTCTAAACAACCACTCTTTTAGTCCAAACAGTAGCTCTTTCGGTCCAAACCGTAGCTCTCATGGTCCAAATAGTCGCTCTTTCAGTCCAAACAATAGCTCTCACGGTCTAAATAGTAGCTCTGATGGTCCAAACATCAGCTCTCTTGGTATGAATGTTAGCTTTCTCATATTTCAACATTAACTCTCCAAGGTTGAGCTTGCTAGGTATGAACATCATTTTTCTCATTCTACACATTAACTCTTGGGGTCAAAATAACCATTGTCTAAGTTCTAACATCACTAGTCTAAACTTCAGAGTTCTTGGTCTAAACAATAGCTCTCTTAGTTTAAACAACAAAGTTTCTGGTCTAAACAACAACTCTCTTGGTCTAAACAACAACTTTCGTGGTTGAAACAACAACTCTCTTAGTTTAAACAATAGAGTTCTTGGTCTAAATGTCAAATCTCTTGGTCTAAATGTTAGCTCTTCTGGTCTAAACATCAGCTCTCTTGGTCTAAACATCATCTCTCTTGGTCTAAATGTTAGCTCTCTTGGTCTAAACAACAACTCTTTTGGGTTGAATGTCAAATTGCTCATGTTTCAACACTAGATATCGTAGTTTGCACTCGCTAGGTCTAAATATCAGTTATTTGAATCTGAAAATAAAAAAAATTAGGTCAAAACAACAATCTCCTAAGTTCAAACACCCAATTTGTTGAGTGTAAACATCACTATTTTGAACTTTAGAGTCACTGCATTATAGAATAGCATTTTTGGTTATTATAGTAGCATTTATGGTAAGTTTGTCAGCATTTTTGGTCAGTTTGTCAATGTTTCTGGTTATTATAGCAGCATTTCTAGTTAGTTTGTCAGTATTTCTGTCAGTTTCTCAGCGTTTCTGGTTGTTATAGTAGTGTTTCTGGTAAGTTTGTCATCATTTCTGGTCAGTCTGTCAACATTTTTGGTTAGTATAGTGGCATTTCTGGTTAGTATAGCAGCGTTCTCGGTTAGTTTGTCAGTGTTTCTGGTCAATTTGTTAGCATTTTTGGTCCATATAGCAATGTTTCTAGTCAATATAGAAATGTTCTCGGTAAGTTTAGCACTGGTTTTGGTCATTTTCTTAGCATTTTTGGTAAACTACACCAAAAATAGAAAACAAAAACAACCCATTTCTTAGATAGTCAAACATAGATTCTAGGTCATCTTCTCGGGTCACCCAGTTAGGTTATCTTTTGTTAAAATAGATTCAAAGATAGACACACTAAGGTTCTCAAGTATTCATCTCTAACAAGTTTAAGATCTAACATCTCAAAGTGCAACATCACACCTTCTTTGATAAACTGATCACTCAAAACATAGTTTCTCATCAAGATCTATCATCCTCTATCACGAAACAACAACAATTGATCAACATAACCTTGTCCCACATCATAGGATATATCATTCCTATTGGACTTGGTTTGATCAAAATCATCATCATTGCACTCCAAAATAAGATCGAAAAACTTACAAATCTACAAATACTTGAATGATCTTTTCATGTCATATCACTCTATCATACCTACATTGATAGTTGGTCACTTATCAAAACACCTTCTAGACAATTGGATCCTTGTACAATTGATGTAAGTACTTTATGTAAGACAATTGTAGCAAGATAACATGCAGGCCCTAGAAACTATTGTAAGTACTTTATCTAATTCAAAATATATTGATGTTCAAGGATTGGAAATTGTAGGTAAAGTTTGGGAAAAGTTAGAGATAATCTATGGAGGAGATGAGCATGTTCAAAGAGCCAAAGAAGAAAGCTTGAGAGGCAATTTCGATGAAATGAGAATGCTCGAAGGAGAGCACATTGCACAGTATGGTCAGAGAATCAAAGAAGTTGTTGGCGGCATAAAGAGTGCAGGAAGTAAAATAGAAGATGATTCTATTGTTATTAACCGGTGACTAAGAGGGGGGGGGGGTGAGGGGTGAATCAACACTATACTGGTTTATTCTAGATTTAACCTTAATCACAACTTCTATTCAAACTTAACACTTATCAGTATAAGAAGAATTAATAAGAAACATGCACACATAAAATCAAACACACATGACAACCAAGATTTATCATGTGGAAACCCAAATGGGAGAAAACCATGGTGTGAGTAGAAACTCACAAAATCTGCACTATTTTGAAGTACGCCCGGTGAGGAGCCATCCCTGTTAGGAGATTACAAAGACATTGTTAGGTGCCACCCAATTAAGGGATTTTCTTCAAGGTCTGTTAGAACCATTACCTTGTTAGAGGTATCCTTGTTAAAGGACTTAGGATCATCATTTGAGATGTCACATGGTTAAGGGATTTTACAAAGGGACCTGTTAAAGTCCACCTAGTTAAGGGATTTTATTGTTTTGCAATTATTAGAGAGCAACAAGTCATTGATCTAATGATGACACTTTTTTGTCATATAGATCTGTTCTATATCCGCTTCAATCTTTTCTCGGTGATGGCTTCACCGATTCATGAGGAACCCTTCTGCACTTCGCTTGTTCTTCACCTTTTCTCTAATTCTCAACCTTGATCCACTTACAAATTCATCAACCGTTTAAATTCAAGATGAAAAACATGTATATAGAAGTCTTCAATCTTGGCACAAACCTTCCCTACAAAACTCGAACTCAAAAAACTCATTCTATGCGCCAATTTGTTCATTCCTCAAATCTTGTAGATTATACCGATGGGACTAACCGTTCATGCCACAAATCTCGCTGGTTCTCTACCAAGAACTTTGACTTCAATTGACACTTTCTAAAATGATCAGATCTACATTTCACCATTGTGATCTGCTACTGATTATTTTCTTTATATCGGTGAACCTGCTCTACTAAGCTCAACTATCAGTTGCTTCTTGTAAACCAGTCTCTTCTCACTGGTGGAAGCTTTTAGTCCCTTGTTCCTTACCAGTCCACTATAATCCTTTGTCGATCGATCATGATGATATTAGAACTGGTATTGCCATCAATGACAACTTCTTAAGTACCTCAAACTTCATCATGCCCACCATGATGCCAACAATCTCCCCCTTTGGCATTGGTGACAAAGCATCTAGCTTGATTGAACTAGATCTCCCCCTGTTCTAATATCTTCTATTTTTGCTAATTCTCCCCATGTTCTCAACCTTCTCTACCGCTACTACCTTTTCTGCCAGTACTGCTCTACCACTGTACCGGTACTACTCTGCCTCTCTTCCGGTACTACTTTGTTACTACTTTGTCTCTTTGTCGGTATTGCCTTTTCTGCCAATACTTCTCTACCTTTCTACCGGTACTACTCTACCTCTCTATTGATACTACTATGCTAATATACATTGTCTCTATAGTCATTCCTCCTCATATTTCCAATCCACTATACATTCATTCTCCACCTTTTTGCAACAATGACAAAGAATAAAGGAATCAAAGTATCCAAAATAATTTATGAGAGTAAGTCAAAAATTTCTTTGAAATTGACCTTAGCAACCTTCAAAGAAGATTCCCATGTAGGCTTCACTTTTTTCATAGTGATAATTTGTCCATGTAGGTGTGTGACAAAATCCTCCATGTCATCCACTACCTTGCAGTCAGGTATACTAATGAGGCCTTCTAATTGTTTCACATTGGCTTGCAATAAATCAATGAAAGGGGCAAGATAGCATTGTATCTCTAGCAAGTTTAGAGCTTGTTTGCCCTGTTCCTCTTTCATCTTATTGATTTCATGAGTCCATTGTTATAATTTTCCACTGAGATTGTAAGATGATCAAAGGAACCTAGAAGATCTTGAATTTCTTGTTGAGTCTTTACTCTTTTGTCTTCAAGATCTTTGATGAAATCAGAGAAGTTTGAGAATCTGACCAATAACTGGCCAAATTCCTTTAAGATTGATTTCAACTCGTTAGTGCTGGTAGAGAGAGAAAAATTTTCAACTGATATTTGTTCCATTAATTGCTCACCTTTTCTAGTTTCATACTACCTCGTTGGACCCTTCTCCCGATCGATTGCCTCTGAGCCGATTGCTTTGACAAGAGTGCCCAATTGATCGTTGATATGTGTATTCTCATCAATACAAATATCAGGAATGAGATCAGATAAGATTGTCTTTACAGTATTAAGAATTCTTACCTTCTTTTTCTTTGCTTTGAATTTGGCCTTTTCAACTTGAATTCTCAATTTTTTTGAAATTTTTAACTGTTTGGGTTCATCTTCTTGATATCAATTACTAAGTCTTCCTATTTTGTTCCTTATTTTGAAACGTTGTACACATGCTTCAGCCACTAAAGTTTCTTGATTATAATCCAATTCATTTTTCACTTCCATGAGTGCCTTTATTCTATGTTCCTTCTCAATTGCCAAGGCAGTTTTCCATCTCCCTTCAATGAGATTTAATAAATCTGATGGAATTATTCCATGTAGTTCACTGGGAGTTCTACAAAAATTATGTAAGTTGCAGATGAGTGCATCTTCAATTTTTCTTTTGTCTTCCTCATTGCAAAGGAGATACTTTCTCCCAACACCAACTAAACCTCCATACTCTTTGATCCCTTGGACCAATTCATCAGTAGTTGGAGCTACATTCCTACAACTTCTTCTGACTTCTTTAATTACCACATTAGATTGGGTGTTAGAGTTATCATCCTCCTTTTTGTCTTTCTTAGGCTTCTTCTTAGCCTTTGTGTCAATTGACCTTTCATTCTTTTTCTTTCTTGTATATGTGACTCCTACCGGTCCACTTCTACCTTGGGAAGATGTAGGGGTATATGATTCCTTTTCTTTCATATATGTTGCTGGTTTGCTGGATGCAACACCCTTGGATCTTGTCTTGGACATTTTCTTCTTTTCATTTGTTTGCTCTTCATTTTTGCTTTATTTTTCCCTTGTTTTCTCACTTGTACCAATGGAAGTAGTGGCACCAGATGCTTCACCTCCATATTTCTTGTCTAAGGTGTCAATAATTTTCCTAACTTTCTTTTGAATGATAGGCTCTTTGAGTTACTTCTTAATTTTGGAGCTCTCCTCCTCATAATTTCCAAATGTCTTAGATTTTCTATGTACCAATTTAGACAGTAATATGTTTGCATATATTTTGGCAATGTCTGCCCTAATCTCATAACGCATAGCGGGTACCCAAAAAGTTCTAGGTTCAACCACTCGAATGATGCAACAATCAGTATCAACAAGAAAGCAAATAGTGTCCTTGTACTTTTGAACTATATCGATCAAGATTCTTTCTCTTTGATGCATTCTAGTCTGGAATTCTTAAAAATAACCCCACATTGTCTCTCCAAACTTATCACCTAAGTCTCTAATAATTTCACCTATCTAAACTGTAATAGGTTTATTTGTAGACCACACTAAATTTCCCTTACTGGGAAATAAATTTTGCACATAGAAGAAGATGCATACCAGTATTGAACCATACTTGAATGATTGCTTTTTTTCCTTCTTAATTCAGTCCATGTTCACCAGGAATTGAATCCTTATCATTTCATAAATGTCATATGTTGCATCCTGTTTGATGATATGGTAAGCTACATGGATAGCACCACTTGACACACTGTTCATGCGGCTTGATTGGTACACTCTATAAGCTATCACTGCAGATGCAAACCTTACTTCTGCATCCTCAATGTGAGAGATTTTAATTTCTCTCTTGTCATATCGGGATTGAATCAATCGAGTGACCTCACCAAATGATATTGTCCTTAGGGTTAGTACTTCACCTCTTTCACTGAATGTTGTTACTCCTTGGATCACATCCTTTTTTATTTTTATCGGAGCTTCAACTTCCAACCATAGAAACTAGTCATGCACTCTACTTAGCACATACCTGATCCAATCAACATGGAATTGGTTTGGAATATCAATAGCATATGACAAACCCTTGGTCTTCAGATGCATATGTTCTACCTTCAATAGACCATTATCACAAAACCCTTTGAATTCATCTTGAATGAATTTGTCTCCAAGGTCTTCAAGCTTGCAGTGGATGAAGGAACAAACATCTTCAACCAGTAACACACTAGAGGGCACAGATGATAGGGCATCGATTATATCGATTTCTTCGGCATTCATAGGATGTAAACTAAATTTAGGTTATGGTTCCTTAACTACCTCAACCAATACAAGAGTCGACATGGAAGCTACCATGATGAATTATAAAAGAATTCACAAATTGCCTTCTTCTACCATTTTTGCTAGAGCTTCCGATCAACAAAACTTCACCGATTGATCTCCAAACTAACTTTGCATGTAATGTACTTAGCAGATTTAGAAAGCCTTTGATCGCATTAGGAGCTCATGAATGCACAAATGAAAGCAAGGTAAACAAAATGAGATTTCATTTCCTTATTTATTTGTTAAGTTTTTCGATGCACTTTTACAATAGTTAAGTTGTACGACCTCAAATGGTAACATTTTAAAATTTACTGATGTTACTTCCCTACCAGTAATAATACAATCTTAGCACCTATACTCTTCACAATTCGCTCATGAAGAGTTACAAAAAATATGTCAAATTTTCTGCATCTAAGTAACACAAATAAGAATTGCCTCACTTTGGTTATGGGGAATCAACCATGATTTTTCAATAAGTGCTCCCGCTAAGCATCGCTTTGCTTAGTTTGAATAAGAACTGTCATCACCGATGGATGATGACTTAGTTTCAAACTGCTTCCTCTCTTCTTTTATTTCTTCCTTCTTAGTCCATATCCTTTTCATTTCATTCTTCGCCTGTCTTCTTTCCTTTCAAATCATTTGGCCCTTTTTTCTTGCTAAACTAGTTCTTGTCTTCAAACCGGTTGTAGGATCAGTTCCTGCACTCTCTGGACAAATGACCAATCTTATGGTAGTTGAAAAATGCCAAATCAGTTGTCTTTCATGGTCATACATTGTTTCTCTAACCCATTCTCACCCTGCAATTCGCTGCAACATGACCAAAGTTACCACAAGTAGAACAGGTGGCATTGAGCTGATTACTCTTTCTATTGGGGCTAACCGGTTTGGATGGAGACCTTGACGCATTTTTATTGAACATGCATTCTTCATCTTTGTGTCCATATATATTGCATTTAAATCAATATCCATTAAAGCTTCTTCTACTAGACATGCTACTTGATCGAGGTCTACACTCATAAGCAGTGTGTCCATACTTGTGATAGTTATAGCAATAACCATCAAACGTGAATGACTTCTTGTGACTGACTGGTCGATTTCTATAGACATCAAATTTATGAACCGGTTTACCACAATAGTTCCAAGAGGATTTAGAAAACTTCATACCTTTCATTCATGATTTGTTCCTTTTATCATCCTTCATCCTCTTGGGATTAGATGATTCTCCAATTTCTATTGGACCTGTACCGAAGTAACCAAGACTGGTTGTCTCCTTTGTTCTCCTCTGAGATTTTAATTGTTCATCTATATTCTCAGATCTTTCATTAAATTTTCTTAACTTTTCATTTCTCTCATATGTAGCTTTTAACTCATTTTTGAGTTGTTCAATCTCCTTCATCATCTTCTCATTTTCCTCTATTTTGCCATGCAGATGCTCATACATAACTATATTCTCTTGACTAAGAATTCAAATTTCTTCATCCTTTTCAATGATGATTGCATCATTATCTCTTAGGGCTTCTTCAACAAGCCTTTTGTCTCTTTCAACTTTTGATAGTGCTTCATCCGCATTTCTCTTTCTTTCTTCTGCTATCCTGTTGGCTTTTAGTATTTTAGTCATTCTCAGGGCCTGACTTTCATGCTTTGTTTTTAGATTTGTGATTTCTTCAACCAACTTCTTGTTCTTTTCCATCAGCTCTAAGATTGCCTCTTCTTCTTCTTGAAATCCACTCTAATAAGAGAGTTTATCTATGATATCCTGACTCTCATTAAGTTGTAGAGTGAGTTCCTTCCTTTTAGTAAGTGATTTTTTCGGTCTCTCCTTCAGCTGAACAATCATCTCATTAGCTTCATCAAGCTACTTCTGATACTGATATTCCTCCATGATATTTTCCTCAAGTTGTTACACTTTTAATTCATAGGACCAAAGCTCTGATACCAATTGTTGTTTTTAACTGGTGACTGAGAGGGGGGGGGGGGTGAATCAACACTATACCGGTTTATTCCAAATTTAACCTTAATCACAACTTCTATTCAACCCTAAGACTTGTCAATTTAAGAATCATTAATAAGAAACATACACACATAAAATCAAACACACATGACAACCAAGATTTATCATGTGGAAACCCAAATGGGAGAAAACCATGGTGTGAGTAGAAACTCACAAAATTTGCACTATTATGAAGTACGCCCATTGAGGAGCCATCCCTGTTAGGAGATTACAAAGACACTATTAGGTGCCACCCGGTTAAGGGATTTTCTTCAAGGTCTGTTAGAACCATTACCTTATTAGAGGTAGCCTTGTTAAAGGACTTAGGATCATCATTTGAGATGTCACCTGCTTAAGGGAATTTACAAAGGGACCTGTTAAAGTCCACCCGATTAAGGGATTTTATTGTGCTGCAATTATTAGAGAGAAACAAGTCATTGATCTAATGATGATACTTTTCTATCATATAGATCCATTATGTATCTGCTTCAATCTTTTCTTGGTGATGGCT